>NC_057798.1:451291866-451591866 GCF_018294505.1 Triticum aestivum
AGTTCTCTCCTGGTCGCAAGTCGCTACTCTTGATGCTATGTGCTATGTGCCATCGGGACCTGTTCAACTAGAATTGGTGTGACCCTGTTATTTGGCCTACTATTTCCTTGAGTTGTTCAACCTAGCAGTCAGTGCGTTATAAAATTGCGTTAGTGTTTGCTTCATTCTAGGTCAGATAAAGAAGTCAAATGGTAAAAATTGCTGCGCTATTTGTTTGATTTGGTTCTCATGACTAGTTCCTTAACTGTGTTGTTTGTAGAAAATCCACACACCTTCAACACTATATAAGTTTTTTCGCTGTTCAACCTTTTATGATTGCTTACTTGGTTACTTTTCTGTGACCGAACATCTCAGGGGATGTTGGCAATGTGTACTTTGGGCCAAATCATCCGATGAAACCGCATCGCCTTTGCATGACACATCATCTCGTGTTATCATATGACCTTCACAAGAAAATGGAGATATATGTCGGTATTGAATTATGTTCATCCCCTTTCTTTGTACTTATGAATTGTTTACATGTGTCTTTTACCTTATTTTGCTCCCATTGGATTTTGCAGAGACCCCACAAAGCATATCCAACAGAGCTTGCGCAGTTCCATTCTGCTGATTATGTGGAATTCTTGCACCGAATAACTCCTGATACCCAGCACTTGTATGCAAATGAATTAACTAGATGTATGAATGATGATATTTCTCTCTTTTACAGACTACTCTCCCAGGCTTTGCTATTTTCACAATGCAATACATGCCGCACATATTGCTCGCTTATATTTAGCTGTAAAAAATCATGTCAAAACTTGGTTAGAACATGTGTATGACGAGTGGACCATGTGCCATGTGCCTAAGATTTGTGGCTCGCCACAGTTGTTTATATGAACCAAACGCCAGCAGCATTTGGTCAAACTTGCGTAACTTCTGACACCGAACCAAAAACTCCCAAAATGATTTACCTCAAGGGAACACAATAAGATGGTCTGACCTCTCAACAAATTGTTATATCCAAATGGAAGCTTAGCTGTTTGCACTTAAATAAAGAACTGTCTGCTATACTTTCCACAATATGCCTGTTGTACTAAATGGAATTGCTATAAATCACATCTACATGTATTTGGGGTTTTCTTACTTCACTTATCTGACTTCGTCATTGTAATCATTGTCCCAGACAACCTTGGAGAGGACTGCCCGGTCTTTGATGATTTGTTTGAGTTCTGCCAAATCTATGCTGGAGGAACTCTAGGTAATAGGAAAATTGCCAATGCTTCTTTCTGTTTTGTGATCTGTCTAAGCATTTCTTTATTTTTCAGATGCGGCTCGAAGACTAAATCATAAAACATGTGATATTGCTATTAATTGGGCTGGTGGGCTGCATCATGCAAAGAAGTGTGAGGCGTCAGGCTTCTGCTACATTAATGACCTGGTTTTGGGAATTCTGGAGCTTCTCAAGTATCATGCTAGGGTCCTCTATATTGACATTGATGTCCATCATGGAGATGGAGTTGAAGAAGCCTTCTATTTCACTGACAGGTTCATGCTTTTATGGATAGTAAAATACTCCCTCCGTTCCTATATATAAGTCTCTCTAGAGATTCCACTATGGACTACATACGGAGCAAAATGAGTGAATTTACACTCTAAAATATGTCTATATACATCCATATGTAGTTTGTAGTGGAATCTCTAAAAAGACTTATATTTAGGAATGGAGGGAGTACATGACAGTAATTGGTGATAGGATGTGTCTCACTGATCTTCAGAGCCTCCATAGACGCCTACTCTTTTGTTGTCACCATATATTCAGTTTAGTCGCTATCTCTGGCTCTGTCTTCTAAGATGGTTAGTGCGAGGTTGCTGTATAGTAATGCCGCTGTCTCTTCGAGAGCCTTTAGATTTCCTATCTGATTTTATCTATACATATTTGCAGGGTAATGACTGTAAGTTTCCACAAGTATGGTGACATGTTCTTTCCTGGCACAGGTGATATTAAGGTAATGTTCCACTGACAAGTTTTATGAATATACATTTTATGTAGTTGCCTTTACTTAATTTCGCAGTAGTTCATCGCAATTATTTTCAGTTTGTATCTTAGTTTGTGCTCAATATTGGGCATGGGTTTTATGGTGTTTGTTGTTCCCTATTTACTTATGTCGATTAAAGTTGGAATGTGAACTCTCAATTGTATGAAATAGAAGAGACATTTACAAACTGAGTTACAATGGGTTTTAGCATAATATTACTCAAAGTTGATGGTACTGGAGGTAATCAATAATTCTAGGAACCATCGTGACATACTTCAGTTTCTTCTTTTCTTCACTCTCTCCTGTCCATCTAGAACATGTATGTGACTTTTATCATTGAACTCTTGTCTCCATTACTGGACAATCTTGGTGCGGTATTCTATCCAAATAGCCAGCATCATATTTGGGAATAGTGGAGGTTTATGATCTATATTTGATAAGCGGTAGTGCCAAAAAGGATGTTCTTCATTCTGATGCATGTATTATCATCTGAGCTTAGAAGAATAGAAGCTGTCAACTGACCAACACAACTCTTGCGGTCATGCTTGAACCATCACTTCAAGATTCACTTTATCGTTTTTGTAATGGGTCTTTACTTTTGCCATAATGCTATTTTTGCACATATTTTATGCGTGCATCTGTATGAGTGGAAGGGTTTCTTTACGCAATTGTCTTTGATTTTAGTTGCGAGTTCTCCAATCAAAATTACCCCATCACTAGAGTTTGTAACTCACATAGAGGAAGGGCAAGGTTCGATATGAGCAGAAATGTGCGCTTTTCTGTTTATTAACATGTTGAAAAAAATGGCGCTTACAGAGCTTGCATCTTGCTTTGTTTTTAAATAGTTCAATATCGCGTGCTGTTAAGTAATGATGATGAGAGCTTTAAAAAATTTAGCTTCATTTTAGAAGGATGTGCTCTTCATATCGATTTACCTGGCTGTCATTTTGAAGGATATGGGAGACAGGGAAGGAAAATATTATGCAATCAACATCCCACTTAAAGATGGCATAGATGACATCAGTTTTACTCGGCTTTTTAAAACGGTAAAAGTCAATGTGCATTACTTTATGTTTATTCATGTTCTTGTTCGCTACTCTTATTGAGGTATGTAATGTTGCTTATCATGTAGATTATTGCCAAAGTTGTTGAGACATATCTGCCAGGTGCTATTGTTCTTCAATGTGGGGCTGATTCATTGGCGCGAGACCGCCTAGGGTGTTTCAATCTTTCAATAGAAGGTACTCTCTGAAACTTGATATTACGTGCTACTATAGATTTGGCAAAACATCCAGATGTATAAACTAACCGCGATTACCTTGTCCCCACTGTTGAAATTTTGTATTCTGAGAATTTTCTTGCGTTGATGGTATTTGGGGTCCTTTGGACTTCAGTTTCATTGAGCTAACTCACTCGGATAATCTATTATTATACTTACTAACTTGATCTGTTTCCATAAACAGGCCATGCTGAATGTGTAAAGTTTGTTAAGAAATTTAAAATCCCGCTGCTGGTAAGGGAGAAAACTATCATCGTATGATTATCTTTGCTCTTTCTAGGATATTCATGTATTTCAAACATGCAGGTGACAGGAGGTGGTGGGTACACCAAAGAGAATGTAGCACGCTGTTGGGCTGTTGAAACTGGGGTTCTTCTAGACACAGAACTCCCAAATGGTATCTCATTTGTTTGTTCTGCTCCCCTTAACCTTGTTGGTTTGAGTGTCAGTAGCTAGTAATCCTTCAATATAGCGGCATTTTTCTTGTATTCTTTTTCTTCTTTTCTTGATCTTTTAAGGTGAAAAGTGAAAATGAATCCAATACTGTCCTAATACTCTTCCCTTATAGTACTACTTTCTGTAAGCAATTCTTCCTTAGTGGTTATCCATTGTCCGGAGTTTTACATGGCATTTTCTTTGCAGAGATCCCTGACAATGAATACATTGAGTACTTCGGTCCAGATTATACATTGAAAGTGCCAAATCTGAACATGGTATGAACCTTTCTGATTGATCTTTCTAACTCTATGCCTGCCTGGTGTTGTGGATTTAACTGTTGTTTGGTGCGTCATGTTTTTATATGTTGGGTACGCTTAACTAGAATATCAACTTCTTTCTTTAGAGATGTGTAGATGTGCAAATGATATTTGTCTTCCTATTGATGAATGGACCAGGACAACTTGAATAGTAAGACGTATCTCAGTTCAATCAAAGTGCAAGTAATGGAGAGTTTGCGGGCCATACAACATGCACCTGGCGTTCAGATGCAAGAGGTTAGTTTGTATTCCCATTTGCTTGTTGGTTGTTGAAACATCCCAATTAAAACTGGGGATGGATACTATGTGAAGACTAGAATACGCCTTTGCATCTTTTGTTGTCTTTATTTTTCTTGCTTCCACCAGGATAGTGTAGTTTGTTGTTTCTGAGCAGAGACCGGATACATAATGAGTTTATTTTGCAGGTTCCACCCGATTTCTATGTCCCGGATTTTGATGAAGACGAGCTGGATCCTGATGAACGTGTTGATCGTAAGTGAAATACCTCTGGCATGTCTGACAGTGCTCATTTGGACGAGTAAAAACTTGATGATTTCTCCGTGCAAACTCGCCATTGTCCTCTCGAAGCATATGCACGCCACATAATGAGAAATTTCCCCTGAAATGAAATAAATGTTATCTATTTATTCTTAAATTGGCTGTATCCTTCTTCATTCAGCCACTTTTGAACCGTGCCATCATACTATTTCTTTACAGAAGTGTGTATTATTTCATGCAGAGCATACCCAAGACAAGCAGGTTCATCGTGACGACGAGTACTATGAAGGCGACAATGACAATGATCATGATGACGGCGGACATTGAAATCGGCATCTTGGTGATGTATGTAGGTGGAAGCTGAAAGTCTTTCCTGCAGCAGCAGCAGCTGTTCAGTTTAACATCGTGGGATGGGAAATAGTTGGCTGGTTGACATTTTAGGAGGATCTAACGCCTAGGGCTGGGAAGCATTGTGGGAGAATGTAACACTTCCTGACTTGTACAACATCGTACGATTTCGCTGTACTTAAACACTCCCTCCAATCCGAATTAATTGACGCAGTCTCATACAATGGCAAAAGGAGTACCATCTTTTCAGTACGTACTTTTTTATTTAGCCTTTGGATTATTCTTTATATGGGTGGCCTTTTAAATTTGGAAAAGCAACTGATTGATAACGTTCATAGAGGCAAAACTAGATGAGACTAGCATCGAGGCAGGGAGAGGCGTGGCGTGCATAGGGAGAGAAGCACCGAGTGGTGGCCACGCACGGGTCCCCGTCGCCCACCCCTCCGTGACGGACGGCCTCACCGACAAGCAGCCAAAACGGCGCTTCGCTTCGCCCACTGGAACGCCTTTGTTTGCATCCCCCTCGTGCCCCGCGCACAGCCAATCAATCCCGTCAGTTTCGCTTTTGCGGCTCAACACAGGTTCGATTCGACGGCTCCTCCCATCGCATGGGGATCGCACAGGCTGCCGCCCCGCTGCGCCTGCATCTCGGATGCTCCGGCGCGGCGCCCCCGCGGCTCACCTCCCTCAGGGTCGGGGTCGGATCCCATGCGAGGAAGGGCGGGAGGCGGCGGAACCCTCCCCGCGCCGCCAGCTCGCTGCATCCCAGCAGCAACCCGAGAGCGCACGACCATGACCCCGCCCTCAAGCCTCCCGCTCCCGCTCCCGCCGGCGATATCGCCGGGAGGGACTTGAACGGCGCCGCCGATCACGCGCCGCAGCAGAGGCGGCGCGCGGCGAGCGACCTGGAGGAGGAGGCGTGGGCGCTCCTCCGGGAGTCAGTGGTGAGCTACTGCGGCAGCCCCGTGGGCACCATCGCCGCCTGTGACCCCAACGACTCCAGCCCGCTCAACTACGACCAGGTCTTCATCCGGGACTTCGTGCCCTCGGGCATCGCCTTCCTGCTCAAGGGGGAGTACGACATCGTCCGCAACTTCATCCTGCACACGCTCCAGCTCCAGGTCACCCACCCTTCATACTAGTAGGAGTATTTCGGTCGGTTGGTGTCTGTCAATACAGATGCTCCTCTTACTTGTGTTGTTAATAATGGGTATATGCAATTGAATCATTGATGTATCTTGATGCTCCTCAGTTCCAATAAGATTAAGCACAACCTATATGAAATTACTAGTTGAAGGCAATAAATCAGGACACCATTCTGCTCAATGTACTGCCTATCATGTATGAAACTTGTAATAATTTGTAAAAACTGATTGTTGACCATCTATAGAGCTGGGAGAAAACCATGGACTGCCACAGTCCAGGGCAAGGCTTGATGCCAGCTAGTTTCAAGGTGCGTGTTGTTCCGCTTGAAGGTGATGAAGAAGGCGCAACTGAGGAAGTCCTCGATCCTGATTTTGGGGAGGCTGCTATAGGCCGTGTGGCACCGGTTGATTCGGGTAAAGTTTTTTAATAAACCTTTTAATTCAGGTAATGTTGACTCTGTTAATACGCGCATATAGCATAAAAAAGAGGGCCTTAATGATGGTTTTCAGGTCTATGGTGGATCATATTATTGAGGGCATATGGAAAATGTTCAGGAGACCTTTCATTTCACGAGAGAATCGATGTCCAGACTGGAATAAAATTGATCTTGAAGCTCTGCTTAGCTGATGGGTTTGACATGTTCCCCACGTTGCTAGTCACTGATGGCTCCTGCATGATGGATCGTCGAATGGGTATCCATGGACACCCACTGGAGATTCAGGTAGCACAAATGTCCGAAAGTAACAGCGCAGTGAAACATCACACACACACACACACACACACACACACACACAATAAACAGCAAAAAGCACATAACCATAGCAACACAAACATATATGACGATGGCACAGGCACTAAATAGTAAATACAGTTATGGAGTCTGGTATATTTTTACACAAGGAATGAGAGAGTTCTTACATGTCTTGAATTCTTTTTGGGTATCACTCATTTCACTGCACGGAGCACAGTTCTGGCCTGAAACACAAATATTGGCCAATCGAAGCACCTGTCTTTAAAAACATGGTTATTCAGGTCAATCTAAGATTATGGTTAATAGTGCCACGTGATCCTCCCCTGCTAGTCTGTAGATGAGTGAGGATTACTTTCTGCTATTTATGCATGATTTCTCATATATCATTTTCATTTCTTGTGCAGTCACTGTTCTATTCAGCCCTCTTGTGTGCACGTGAGATGCTTACCCCAGAAGATGGATCTGCTGACTTGATCCGTGCCCTAAATAACAGGCTTATGGCGCTCTCTTTTCATATTAGGGAATATTACTGGCTTGACAAGAGAAAGCTAAATGAGATATATCGATACAAAACAGAAGAATATTCTTATGATGCTGTCAACAAGTTTAACATATATCCTGATCAGATCCCTCCGTGGCTAGTTGAATGGATCCCTCCGGAAGGGGGTTACTTGATTGGAAACCTTCAACCAGCTCACATGGATTTCCGATTCTTTTCTCTGGGGAACTTGTGGTCTATCGTAAGCAGTTTGGCAACAACCCGCCAATCCCATGCTATTCTGGATCTAGTTGAAGCCAAATGGTCTGATCTAGTGGCAGAAATGCCATTGAAAATATGTTATCCTGCTCTCGAGGATCAAGAGTGGAAATACATTACAGGGAGCGACCCTAAAAACACGTGAGTCCTAGATTGTTGCCTACTTCTGCGAGTCTTGCAGATCGTCTGCATCTCCTCATAACATTTATTTTGTTTTGCTGCAGGCCTTGGTCATACCATAATGCAGGTTCCTGGCCAACATTGTTGTGGCAGGTTTGCAACTTAAGCATCATGTTTGAAATTTTGATGTGTACTTTGCAAACATCAAGACCTTGTTGTTTTGATTGATTACTTAGCACCATTTGCTCTTGATTGTAAATGTCAATCAGTTTCTTGTTTTACTTTTGGCAGCTCACGGTGGCATGTATCAAGATGAACCGGCCTGAGATTGCAGCCAGAGCCGTGGAGGTGGCTGAGAGGCGTATTTCCGTGGATAAATGGCCTGAATACTACGATACTAAGCGTGGGCGGTTCATCGGCAAACAAGCTCGACTATTCCAAACGTGGTCCATTGCGGGCTTCCTTGTGGCCAAGCTGCTGCTCGAAAACCCTGAAAAGTCTAGAATACTCTGTAACAACGAAGACGAGGAATTTGCTAATGCTTTTAATCTCATGGCTGATTCATGCAACCCGAACAGGAAGCGTGGCAGGAAAGCCCTGAAGAAGACCTACATTGTGTAAGTCTAACAGCAGCTCCAATGTTAGGGGGGTTCATAGATGTAGCAGTGTTCAGTTTTTTTTGTGCGAATCGCACATATACCACCAGGATTTGTACATATTACAGTGAACTTGTCTAGAGGAAATGCCCACTTTGAGACGCTGTCATTCTGTTTATGGTTGGTTAATTGGTTATCAAGGTTTTCGCAGCACAGATGCACAGTTATGCTACTCAACGGTCAGCACTATAAAATGGTTACATCCAAGCAATTACTGATGTCCCATCAGCATTCAGCAACGCAAACCCATAACATAACTGTGAAGTCCGTGACAGACACATGATTTCTAAATCCTTGCTCCTAACCTTTATGATATTATTAATGAACAAGAACACATATTACATACTATCCAGCAACAACTACTGCTAGCAGTAACAGCTCATTTTCAGATGCCACGCGGGGACGAACTATTATTGCATTGCATACAGTACAGCACAACAGCAGCATGCTCTACCAGCCGTAATGCAATTGCTTGCAAGACCATGGTTGCATTCAAAAGAAAAATGCTTGCACATGACCATGGCTCATCTGATATCTGATGGTATTAACAAGGAATAAAGTTACAGGCACAACACCCGACCTTACTCAGTTACACTACATCCCAACATTGGCAGGTGACAACTGATAACTCATCTTCAACAGAAAAACTTCAGGGGAGTGGGGACTGGGGAACTGTGGGACTACTACTTCTAGCTACCACGGTATGGATATTCTTCAGAACACAACGTACTACCACTACAACTTCTACTGCTACTACTGCCACCACTAGAAGAGCTCGAACTCAATGTCGTCTCCATTCATCCGGAACTCAAGGCACTTGCCTTCCTTCTTCTTCCGTGCCACCGCTGCCGTAAGGGTTGAGGCGTCGACGCTTTTCGGGGTCTCGGGCGGTGCAGTCCAGCGGATCAAGGCCCAGTTCAGGCCTTGGAAGAAGGGATGCCGCTTGATCTCGGCAGCTCCTTTCCTCGAGCCTAGCCGGAGCTCTGGCTCCTTCACAAGCAACCCTCTGATCAGATCGCGAGCCTGGTAGCTGACAGCTGGGCTATCAGGGAACTTCAGCCCCTGTGAGACCACATTTGTAAGTGTTTCATCATTGCCGGGTCCCCTGAATGGTGTCTTGCCGTAGAGCAATTCATACAGAAAGATGCCAAGAGTCCACCAATCGACCGAGCTGCCATGGCCATCTCCTCTGATGATCTCCGGGGCAAGGTATTCATGGGTCCCGACAAACGAATTTGACCTTGCATCAGTCGGCTCGACAACAAGCTGCGGAAGTGATGGTTTCTTCAGGGGCTCAGCTCTCCGTGTCCTGGAAGGTGTAGAAGATACCAGCCGAGGTGTGAAGCAAGAAGAGTTGGCCCAGGATGGCTGGATACACAGTGGATCGATGCAGCTTTCAGCACAAGGTCCGGAAGGCCTAGGAGGTTCATCTCTTCCTACTGATGAGCACCTCACAAGCATGGGATTAACTGAACACCTCAGGGACAGATCAAAGTCGGAGAGCATGATGTGCCCATCTTCACGAACAAGTATGTTCTCAGGCTTCAGATCGCGATATATAACCCCCAACATATGCAGATACTCCAATGCTAGGAGAACTTCAGCGACGTAAAACCTGCAAAGAGACATAATCCTGATGAGTTAAGTAACTTGAAACATGATTTTCTGCCAGAAATGCAGGCACAATTGGTCGGTAAGATAACACATAAATACCATGGCTAAAGTTATTTACCTAGCAGCGGCTTCTGAAAAACACCTGGTAGGTTGCTTCTGCCTTAGGACATGCAGATCACCGCCTGGACAATATTCCATGACTAGGCAAGACAGATTATCTGTCGTGAAATAAGAATACAGGGTGGGAAGAAACGGGTGGTCAAGCATTTGCAGTATCTCCCTCTCGGTTTGAGCCCTCAGCATCTTCTTCCGGCTTATTAGGTACTCAATGTCCATAACCTTGAGTGCAAACATGCAGTCCGAACCCACCAACTCAGCCAGATAAACAGTGCCAATATCTCCACAGCCAAGCTGTTTGAGAAGCTTGAAGTTCCTCAATCCTAGGGTCCCTTGTTGGATCGCTATGCGCCTCATGGCTTCCCATCTGACATCTTTTGACATGTGAGGCCTGCTGCCATTAGCACTGAAACTACCATAACTATCTTCACTGATGCTTGTACTTGTGCTATAGTCACCGATGCTGCTCTTTGAGCTTTGGGAGCTTTCACCCTTTTCCTTCGACCTTGACAATTCACCAGGCTGTGAACTAGGGATCCCACTGACATAGCATCCTTTGCCAAAATCAACTCCTTCGGGACCGAGAGAGCCATCAGCGCCCTTCTTGTTGTTTGGTGCTGGGGTTTTGGGTTCATCCTGAAGGGCCTCCTGTTGCTTCTTACTGTGAGAACCGGAACCTTTCGCTTCGCAATGCTTCTGGGACGCCACTGCTGCAGCTGGTTCTGGTTTAACCTTCTTTTTAGTGGAGGATTTGCTGCGAAACACCAGGCGTGAGCCTCCTACTGGAACAGCTCGCGGGCTAGATGCTTTTGGAGATTTACCCTTTCTCTGTTTTGCCACAGCTCTTCCAGCAGAGGGATCTTCACTTGCCTCCAGTGACTTATTACTGATGACATCTTGGATACTGGTTTTTTGGACCTTGGCCTTGGTTGGAGAAGCTGATCGCACATGCTTGTTAGCTGAACCTTTACTGTGCACCTTTTTACTAGCTTCAACCAACTTGACTGGTGAACTTACTACGACCTTGTCAGGCAAAGCAACGGCCTTCTCAACCTTGCTCTTCCCATCTTGATCCTCGTCTGTTGGAACCACAACAGAGGCATAAAGCTTCTTAATCGCCCCAGATTCAGGAGTATTCGACACAGCCGCGGGCTTGGACGTCCTCTTCATGGCGGCCATCTCCGAGGCCTGGGAGATGCACATCTTCCTGAGGGCCTGCTTCAAGCTCACAGACTCCACGATCTCCGAGCTCGACATGGGCGCCTTCCCAAGCGCAATAAGCCTCTTGTCCGTGCTCGTCTGCCCAGAAGCCCGCGCGGAGGTGCGCACATTGAAGGATCTGAGGAGCCGGTCGAGGTCATCCTCAACCGAGCACGACCGCCCCCCGTGCTCCTGCCCCACCGGCTTCACCCTCACCCTCAGGTGGGTGACCCCGCCCGGACGGGCGTCTTTGGTCTCATCCACCAGTTCGACTATCTCCGGGCACCCTGAAGAACCCATCCTCTCCAGCACTCCCACCGCCTCCAAAACTGCTCCCTCCTACTAGAGTATTGACTTACGGAGCTCTGCGAGCAGGAATCGCATCTGGGTGGGGTGGTGATGCGCTTCAAGCTAGGACCGTTGGTGTCTGCAGTTTGGTGACAAAAGAAGCGGCTTTCCCGGATCAAGAAGCGGCATCACGAGCCCTGCAAGAGAGTAAGCATAAACTGGATCAGATGGTGCGGGTATTCATTTGAGACACAAGAAAGAACCTTATTGGCACTAGCATAGTGGAGGAAAAAGCGTAGGAATCTGAGGCAAAACTGGAGCTTGAGCCGATCTTGGTGCCCTTGTACTCATTATTATGTATACCACTACAGTCACCCCTTCCCCACCCCCTAGTTAAAATTTGAAAAAATATAACCATAGAAAAAACGAAAGCAAAAGGGACATAGATGCGGTAGGTGAGGTGGGGTTTCGCTCTCCCCTCTCTCTTTTTCGCAGCGAACTGATGCAAGATCCGTAAACCTCTGGGCGGCTTGAGGGACAAGAAGACGCAAGCAGCGGATGGGCGAACAAAATGGGGTTACTTTGAGCCAAGCCAAAGGCACAAACGCGCAGAGTCAAGAAAGAGAGAGGAAGAACCAGATTTGCGCACGAGAGAGAGAGAAGAGAAGAGAAGCGGGGGATTTGGATTTTGGAGCGGGAGACTCTTACCGGCGGGAGGGCGGCGGCGGCGGCGGCGGAGGCGAGACGGAGGGTTTTGAAGGAGCGGCGGCGAGTAGGACAAGGGAGATGTGGATGAGGAGCAGGGGAAGAGGCGGCAGTCAGCTCGAGCAGCAACGCGCGCACATCTCGCGAGGATGCAAAAGAGGAAGACGAGATGAGAGCGGCCGCTCCCCCCTCTTTCCTATCCTCCCCCACAGGCTCACACACTCTCTCTCTCTCACTCTAGCTGCGGCTGCGTGCCTTTCTCTCTCTACCACGGCAGCCCCATGCTATGGCTATGGCTACGCGAGCGAGCGACGCGCCCCCACCGCAAACCAATAAAAACACGCACCACCACCACCACCACCCCTACCCTAGGATTTACGCTTGTTTATTTATGGCCGCTATTTATTAATGCTGCCTGTAGCAGGGCGTAGCGTGCCTCCCTTTCACGCGTCTCTCTCCTCACCCTTTTCCGTGTCTCCCTAGCCTAGCCAGCGGGAGGGGCTTTTCTTTTTTACTTTTCCTTTTGACGACTTGTGTTATCACGCTCGACGCCGGTACAGGACGACAAGAATACGGACCCGGATGCAGAAAGCAAGCTGTAATTTCTTTATTTGTAAACGGATTCAAAGCTACCACTACAGAGACTGTCGATCTCTAGCCACAGTAGTGGATGCAATCGTAGCCAGAAGATGGTACTACTACTGGAGTAAGTGGAGTAGTAATCAGCTTGTTATATTCGCGGGAGGCAAACTGATTGTGCCGTTACCTGCGTGGTCCGTCACGTCAACAGCACTGCGTCATGTCGTGCCGCCGCTGCTTAGGGGCGCACCACTGTATCTGTATGTATGTGTGCCTCGGCCTGGCCGCGGCTGCGTGGTAGAGAGGCGCCCACCACCGGCTGAGGCGGCGAAAAACAAATATTTGAACTAAGGATGAAAATAATTCACAATCTGAACTGCTTTTGAAAAAAATTCACTGAACTGGCCGTTTCGAGGGACGCCCGACATATAGGCGCCACACTATACTGTGCAGTATCTGGTTCTTAGGCGCCGCACGCCGGTCCAGCGTGGCAGCCCGTGCCTCACTCCTGATTGTGCAGCGCCTAGTTGAAAGGAGCTGTCCGTGTAGTGCAACGCCTAACTGAAAAGAGTTGCACTACCTTATACTCCCTCCTTCCCATGTTATTAGGCGTATTAGTTTCAGCACGAAGATTAACGCAGGTCTATCGTTAGTTTATTACGTGAGCCGTCGTGCAATTTTTTACGTGAGCTAACAGCATGAGAGATCCATCAGACGTGATTTGTTTTATTTCCAGAAAAATAGGGATTCTTAATTGTACAAGAGAGAGAGAGGAAGTAGTCTGCGCCTAATATTATGGGATTGCATGAAAAAGCTAATACGCCCTATATTTTGGGAAGGAGGAAGTATTAAAACTGTTGTAACTTTTTAATCCGTGCATCTGATGAAAACGTGCCTTATATGAATGTTGTTCATTTTTCCGTGTTGTACGCATTGGTGGCATTTTCATCTATGTTAGGATCGATTTACTTGATGAAAACACTGTTGCAAAAATGCATCATAATATAACTGACAGAATCTGTTTCCCAAATAAATATGTGTGTTTTTTTCGGCTGAGCCAGAGGCTCACACTCCACGTACGCCTCGTGCGCGCCTTGTATCCCCGCCGCAGAGCGCCTGCCCCACCCCCACTGCTCTCGTCGTTTTACGCACGCATTCATCTGCTCCACGCGCACCTCGCGTCTCGCTTGATCCTTTGCCCAAACGCGCGGCGCGGGTGCCGTGTCGTCTCACCCTCGCCAGTTGCGGTCCGCCGTCGGCCGGGTGGATTGTACCCCGAGTCGCTCGCCAGTAGAGTACACGGGCTGACACCGACCTGGCAGCGCAACCGCAGCTGTGCCTCTTGCGGGATGGATGTTGCAGCCTGCCCTCCTGCCTGTAGGATACGAGCCGAAATAGATCTGGGTGGATGTCGAGGTATCGAGCGGACGGACGTTTCGATACAAGAAAGAAAGAGCACGATGTTTCGCTTGTGGGGCAAGGGATGTTGGTACCAACCCAACTGGTGTGTGAAGCAAGAACACGATGGGATGGAACCAGTGGTGGTGGCTGGCGTAGGAACGCCTCCACCTTCCCCTCCGGTGTGTTTTGTTTTGCCTCAACGAGGAATCCACTCTCTCTAAATAAAATCTAAACCGAAATCAAATGTCTTCTTGTATATTTCGTCAAGACGTGAAACTTGCGACACCATCAGGTTTTGATTCTTGTAGTCCGTCGAATGCGGCCTGCGGTCAGTGCCGCCTAGAAGCTCGCCGCGCATCGGAATGCGGGGGTAAAAAAAGGGAGGCGACGCAACGCAACGCTCGCCGGCCCGCACACTTGCCAGCTCTTGCAAAACGGAACATGGGAACGCCTTTGTGCCCCTCCGTTCGTTCCTTGGATCTTTCCCTCCGCAAACTTTTGAAACAAACCAACAGCAACAGCAACAGGACCCTCTCCGGCCCCGAGACTGTCTCGATGGCTCCGATGCAAGTACTCCCAACTGCCGTGCATAATTTAAACAGCCGGGCATGTGGGCTGTGGGCCCCTTCGTTACTTCAGTTAATCGTCTCCGTGCATCGGCCGTATCATCGCCGTGCTTCCGCAAGAACCAGTCAGCATACCAACCAAGCTAGTAGATCTACATGGCACTAGAGAGTAAAGACGGTAACGGTACGTGGTCTCCGGCCATTACAGAGAAGAGAGATGGCAGGGATAAAGATTGCGAGGGTCCGTGGGGTATTTTCCAAAAATCTCGCTAGTACGCACGTACCAGCAGTACTGTACCGGTGATCAACATTCATACGCGGTGCTGACATGCTGTGCTATCATCTCTCTCACCCTTTGGATTCCCTTGACCACTACTTTTAATGGTTTGCGCCTTGGTCGAACAAAGTGTCTTGCGGAATTAGATCGCAAATTTACACGACTTGCAAAAAAAGGAAAGGGAAATGCTCCAGCCATCAGGTGCAAGCAGACATAAGAGCATGCCCGCCGCGTGACGCGAACGCCTAGTGATTGTTTGATACTACGATTTGCACGTTGATCCAATATTGTTTTACGGGGTAGTAGTACTACACTTGGAGTTCTTAAAATATGCTCGTAAATCTCCTACCGGAGCAGTTTTTATATTGGTTGAGGTCTGCACGACCTCGGTCATCACAATCTGCTGGATTTTCTTTTAGTCCGGTGTAACTACTCCAAGCTGGCGTTTGATCTAACCGCCTTCTTAAATTTGTTAAGCTCGTACCCAGTTCAAAATGGACGGTCTCGAGTGAACAGTATCACCGGAATCGCTGGTTCTGCCTAGTGCCGAGTTGTTTGCCAAGGGCATGTTCGGTTACCGCATGCAGCCTAACCAGGTCCGCGTGAAATGTGCGCGGCCTGTTTAGTAGCTTGGACTGCACGCGTTTTGTGTTCCGCATGGAATTTAAGGCAGGCCGAAGCCTGGCCCTGCAGAAACTGCCGAGTTTCTCGCGAGCCTGGCTCGGCGCGGCCACGCGTGCAGGGGGTTGCACGTATCGGGCAGCGTGAGAGACGGATGAGACGGCTCATAACTCTCCCCCACTCTCCTGTCACCGTCCAGCCCGCACTTTCCCACCGCTCCCTCTCTGCCTCACCGCCTCTCCCTCTCCTCTCCTCTGATGGCTCCGCCTCGCCCACCGCCGCGCCGTCCTCTGATCCCTGTCGACCAGCGCATCGCCAGCATCCAGGAGCGTTGGCTGGCCGAGCTCCAAAACTCGGGAAGGGACCTGGCGTCGGCGCTGCGAGCGCCGTCCCCCATCTGTTGTCGGCCACCACGAGGGCCGGCCAATGCGGTGCCGGCCGTTCCTGCTCAGCCATCGATTCCAGACCTCGTGCTCCTGGGCTGCCGCCGCTTCTTGGGACCTCAATGGGCAGGGGGTTTTCTTGAACCCCGTCCAAGGGTTTTCTCCTGTCGGCGCCCCGTCCTCCTCATCCTCCGGCGTGGCCATGAGCATGGGGCCGATGCCGCAGCCCGTCTCTAGGGCCGGCTCCTCCTTTTCTCCGCCACCTCTCTCCTTCTCGCTGGGGTTTTCGCCTGGCCTCGGTTCGCGGCGACTGCGCAAGCTCCGGTGAGTCAAACCCCCAATGTTTGCTTGTAGATGTAGATTAGGGATTTATTTCTTAGGCATGTGCTAGTAGTTAGTGGATTCGATCGGATTAGATAGGATTCGAGTAGATCTGATTGGATGCCATCCCAATCGAATTCAATCCGACCGATCTGTTCTTGTGTGCTACAGTGGATGCGTTTGGTTAGAGGGACATAGTAGAGTGGCTATGGGCATCCATATCCAGCTGGATAAGGACAACCATACTTTCTATTTGGTTGATGAATGAGGTTAGCCTATGTTTTGTCTGGTTTGAAGGTTGAATCTTGGATGTGGATAGCCTTTGACCGGAGCTGCAGCACACAAAATCAAGAAAAAATGATTAGCGGGTTGGATAGAAAATCAATGGAGAAAGCACACATCAGTACATATGGCCGCCGCAATACACGCAGCAAGTTTGGCCGCACAGCTAGCAAGATCGGCCGCCGGCGTAGCGCGCGCAACACCTGCTCATGGGGCGCACAACATGGGCACCTGCCGGACAGATATAGGGTCGGCACCGCATGCGCAGCGCCCGCGCACGGGGCGCACAACCGGCGCACTGGACAGAGAGAAGCAGGGCCAGCGCCGCCATCCGCACGGCTCTAGCGGCCGCGCACGGCACTCTCCTGTGTTGGCTGCCGACGCGACGGCCTCTGCTGACAAAGGAGGAGAGAGTCATGCCGCTATGCACTCATTGTCGTCCCTGGGATTCGATCTGCCGGCGCCGCTGCGCGCTCACCTTCGTCGTCGGGCTTCGATCTGCCGCTGACGCTGCCACGGAGACAAGAGAGATGGAAAGGGGAAAAGAGATAGATAGAGCAGAGAAAAAAAATTGCGGGCCACGCGGCGGGATGCCCACATCCGTGAGATTTTCGCAGACGCGCATAGCCGTGTTTTGGAGGAATATTCGAGGCATCTGGCCATCCCTATCCCAACTCGTCCGGAAACCAAACGACTGCCATCCACGTAAAAAACGGCTATCCTGTCCAATAGAGGGATAGCCCAGCATCCAAACACATCTAGTGTGTGTCCTAGGATAATGTTCTAGTGCTTTCCTAGGATCTGTGTTCATCCTAGTATCTGTTGTTGGGAAACGTAGCATGCAATTTCAAAAAAAATCTACGCTCATGCAAGATCTATCTAGGAGATGCATAACAACGAGAGGGGGAGAGTGTGTCCATGTACCCTCGTAGACCGAAAGCGAAAGCGTTAACTTAACGCGGTTGATGTAGTCGAACGTCTTCTCGAATCAACCGATCAAGTGCCGAATGTACGGCGCCTCCGAGTTCTGCACATGTTCAGCTCGATGGCATCCCTCAAACTCTTGGTCCAGCAGAGTGTCGATGGAGTCGATGAGTTCCGTCAGCATGACGGCGTGATGACGGTGTTGGTTATGTGATCCGCGTAGGGATTTGCCTAAGCACTACGATGATACTATCGGAGGAGTAAACGGTGGAGGGGGGCACCGCACACGACTAAGACAATTGTTGTGCCTTTGGGGTGCCCCCCCCCCCCGCCTCAGTATATAAAGGAGAGGAGGAGGAGGCCGACCACCAAGGGGGGCACCATGGGAGGGGGAGTCCTACTAGGACTCCACTCCTAGTAGGATTCGCCCCCCCCCCCACACACACATTCTTTTTCCTTCTTTTCGGAGGGTAAAAGGGGAAGGGAGAGGGAACCGGAGAAGGAAAGGGGCGCGCGCCCCCTCCCCTAGTCCGATTCAGACTCCCTATGGGAGGGGGGCGCGGCCACCTCTTGTGGGATGGCTCCCCTCTCTCCTATGGCCCATGTTGGCCCATTATTTCCCCGGGGGGTTCAGGTAACCTCCCGGTACTCCGAAAATCATCCGAAATTTTCCGAAACCATTCTGGTGTCTGAATATAACCTTCCAATATATCAATCTTTACCCCTCGACCATTTCGAGACTCCTCATCATGTCTGTGATCTCATCCGGGACTCTGAACAACCTTCGGTCACCAAAACACATAACTCATATAGTACCAATCGCCATCGAACGTTAAGCGTGCGAACCCTATGGGTTCGAGAACTATGTAGACATGACTGAGACACCTCTTCGGTCAATAACCAATAGCGGAACCTGGATGCTCATATTGGTTCCCACATATTCTACGAAGATCTTTATCGGTCGAACCGCAATGTCAACATAGCTATTCCCTTTGTCATCAGTATGTTACTTGCCCGAGATTTGATCGTCGGTATCTCTATACCTAGTTCAATCTCGTTACCGGCAAGTCTCTTTACTTGTTTTGTACTGCATCATCCCGTAACTAACTCATTAGTCACATTTCTTGCAAGGCTTCATATGATGTGCATTACCGAGAGGGCCCAGAGATACCTCTCTGATACTCAGAGTGACAAATCCTAATATCGACCTATGCCAACCCAACAAACACCTTCGGAGATACCTGTAGAGCATCTTTATAATCATCCAGTTACGTTGTGACGTTTGATAGCACACAAGGCATTCCTATGATGTCCGGGAGTTACATAATCTCATAGTCGGAGGAATATATATTTGACACGAAGAAAGCAGTAGCAATAAAACTGAACGATCATTATGCTAAGATAACGGATGGGTCTTGTCCATCACATCATTCTACCAATGATGTGATCCCGTTATCAAATGACAACTCATGTCCATGGCTAGGAAACTTAACCATCTTTTGATCAACGAGCTAGTCTAGTAGAGACATACTAGGGACACGTTGTTTTGTCTATGTATCCACACATGTATCAAGTTTCTAGTTAATACAATTCTAGCATGAATAATAAAAATTTATCATGAATAAGGAAATATAAAATAACAACTTTATTATTGCCTCTAGGGCATATTTCCTTCATCTGTGTTCATGCTAGAATCCCCAATGCTAGTGTGCTTTGCTAGGATCTGTGTTCATGGTAGGGTCTTGCTAGGATTTGTGTTCATGCAAATGGCATGTTCATGTTGCATGCTCTAGATTGTTATACATGTTGAAGCTAGGGTTTGTGTTGCATGCTCTAGATTGTTATACGTGCATGTAGTAGGACCATTTTAGAATGCTGCCAAATGTGCATGGGTGCACATGGGTGCTATTGATGAGTGGCACTTGTTGTTGCTCTTTTTAGATGTTTCCTTGCTTAGGATAGTGCAGTGATGAGTGGCAGTTAGAGAAAACCAGATGACACTGATCAGTGGCACTTGTTGTTGGGCAAATACCCTGATCAGTAGCATTTTGTGAAATCTGGATTCCTTCACGAAGGCAATTGCTCCAGTATTGTCATAAAAGATTTTTATTGGACCCGATGCACTAGGTATTACACCTAGATCGGATATGAACTCCTTCATCCAGACTCCTTCATTTGCTGCTTTCATAGCAGCTATGTACTTTGCTTAACACGTAGATCCCACCATGATGACCAGCTTGGAACTTCACCAACTGACAGCTCCACCATTCAATAAAAATATGTATCCGGATTGTGACTTAGAGTCATCCGGATCAGTGTCAAAGCTTGCGTCATCGTAACCATTTACGACAAGCTCTTTGTCACCTCCATAAACGAGAAACATATCCCTAGTCCTTTTCAGGTACTTTAGGATGTTCTTGACCGCTTCCAGCGATCCACTCCTGCATTACTTTGGTACCTCCCTGTTAAACTTATAGCAAGACATACATTAGGTCTGGTACATAGCATAGCATACATGATAGAACCTATGGCTGAGGCATAGGGAATGACTTTCATTTTCTCTCTATCTCCTGTAGTGGTCGGGCATTGAGTCTGACTCAACTTCACACCTTGTAACACATGCAAGAACCCTTTCTTTGACTGATCCATTTTGAACTTCTTCAAAACTTTATCAAGGTATGTGCTTTGTGAAAGTCCTATCAAGCATCTTGATCTATCTCTATAGATCTTGATGCCCAATATGTAAGCAGCTTTACCGAGGTCTTTCATTGAAAAATTATTGTTCAAGTATCCTTTTATGCTATCCAGAAATTCTACATAATTTCTAATCAACAATATGCCATCCACATATAATATTAGAAATTATATAGAGCTCCCACTCACTTTCTTAGAAATACAGGCTTCTCCAAAAGTCTGTATAAAACCATATGCTTTGATCACCTCATCAAAGCGTATATTCCAACTCCGAGATACTTGCACAAGTCCATAAATGGATCGCTGGAGCTTTCACACTTTGTTAGCATCTTTAGGATCGACAAAACCTTCTGGTTGCATTATATACAATTCTTCTTTAAGAAATCCATTAAGGAATGCAGTTTTGACATCCATTTGACAGATTTCATAATCATAAAATGCAGCAATTGCTAACATGATTTGGACAGACTAAAGCATCGCTACGGGTGAGAACATTTCATCGTAGTCAACTCCTTGAACTTGTCGAAAACCCTTTGCAACAAGTGGAGCTTTATAGACTGTAACATTACTGTCTGCGTCAGTCTTCTTCTTGAAGATCCATTTATTCTCTATGGGTCGCCGATCATCGGCCAGATCCACCAAACTCCACACTTTGTTCTCATACATGGATCCTATCTCAGATTTCATGGCATCAAGCAATTTATCGGAATCTGGGCTCATCATAGCTTCTTCATAGTTTGTATGTCCATCATGGTCATGTAACATGACCTCCAGAACAGGATTACCGTACCACTCTTGTGCGGATCATGCTCTGCCAGACCTACGAGGTTCTGTAGCAACTTCATCTGTAGTTTCATGATCTTTATCATTAACTACCTCTCCAATTGGTTTAGGCATCATGTGAATAGATTTCTCGGAGGAGCTACTTTCCAAATTGAGAGTAGGTACAATTACCTCATCAAGTTCTACTTTCCTCCCACTCACTTCTTTCGAGAGAAACTCCTTCTCTAGAAAGGTTCCGTTCTTAGCAACAAAAATCTTGCCTTCGGACTTGTGATAGAAGGCGCCCCCAATTGTTTGCTTAGGGTATCCTATGAAGACACATTTCTCTGACTTGGGTTCGAGCTTATCGGGTTGAAGCCGTTTGACATAAGCATCGTATCCCCAAACTTTAAGAAACGACAGCTTAGGTTTGTTTCCAAACACAGTTCATACGGTGTTGTCTAAAAGGATTTTGATGGTGCCCTATTTAAAGTGAATGCAGCTGTCTCTAATGCATAACCCCAAAACGATAGCGGTAAATCGGTAAGAGACATCATAGATCACACCATATCCAATAAAGTGCGGTTACGACGTTTGGACACACCATTACGTTGTGGTGTTCTAGGTGGCGTGAGCTCTGAAACTATTCCACATTGTTTTAAATGAAGGCCAAACTCGTAACTCAAATATTCTCCTGCACGATCAGATCATAGAAACTTTATTTTCTTGTTACAATGATTCTCCACTTCACTCTGAAATTCTTTGAACTTTTCAAATGTTTCAGACTTGTGTTTCATTAAGTAGATATACCCATATCTGCTCAAATCATCTGTGAAGGTCAGAAAATAATGATACCCGCTACGAGCATCAACACTCATTGGACTGCATACATCAGTATGTATTATTTCCAATAAGTCAGTAGCTCGTTCCATTGTTCCGGAGAATGGAGTTTTAGTCATCTTGCCCATAAGGCACGGTTCGCAAGTATCAAATGATTCATAATCAAGTGATTCCAAAAGTCCATCTTTATGGAGTTTCTTCATGCGCTTTAGATCGATATGACCCAAACGACAGTGCCACAAATAAGTTGCACTATCATTATCAACTTTACATCTTTGGGCATCAATATTATGAATACGTGTATCATCACGATCAAGATTCAACAGAAATAGACCACTCTTCAAGGGTGCATGACCATAAAAGATATTATTCATATAAATAGAACAACCATTATTCTCTGATTTAAATGAATAAACGTTTCGCACTAAACAAGATCCAGATATAATGTTCATGCTCAAGGCTGGCACCAAATAACAATTATTCAGGTCTAAAACTAATCCCAAAGGTAGATGTAGAGGTAGCGTGCCGACGGTGATCAAATCAACCTTGGAACCATTTCCGACGCGCATCGTCACCTCGTCCTTAGCCAATCTTCGTTTAATTCGTAGTCCCTGCTTCGAGTTACAGATATGAGCAACCGAACCGGTATCAAATACCCAGACAGTACTATGAGAATTAGTAAGGTACACACCAATAACATGTATATCACATATACCTTTGTTCACCTTGCCATCCTTTTTATCCGCCAAATACTTGGGGCAGTTCCGCTTCCAGTGACCAGTCCCTTTGCAGTAGAAGCACTCAGTTTCAGGCTTGGGGCCAAACTTGGGTTTCTTCCTGGGAGCGACAACTTGCTTGTCAGTCTTTTTGAAGTTCCCCTTCTTCTTGCCCTTGCCCTTTATCTTGAAATTAGTGGTTTTGTTAACCATCAACACTTGATGCTCCTTCTTGATTTCTACCTCCGCGGCCTTTAGCATCGCGAAGAGCTCGGGAATAGTCTTTTCCATCCTTGCATATTGTAGTTCATCATGAAGCCTTTGTAGCTTGGTGGCAGTGATTGAAGAACTCTGTCAATGACAGAATCATCTGGAAGATTAACTCCCAGCCAAATCAAGTGATTATGGTACCCAGACATTCTGAGTATGTGCTCACTAACAGAACTATTCTCCTCCATCTTGCAGCTATAGAACTTGTTGGAGACTTCATATCTCTCAACTCGGGCATTTGCTTCAACTCCTGGAACATCTCATATGGTCCATGACATTCAAAACGTCTTTGAAGTCCCAATTCTAAGCCGTAAAGCATGGCACACTAAACTAACGAGTAGTCATCAGATCGAGCTTGCCAGGCATTCACAACATCAGCTTCTGCTCCTGCAGCAGGCCTTGCACCGAGCGGTGCATCAAGGACATAATTCTTCTGTGCCGCAATGAGGATAATCCTCAAGTTACAGACCCAGTCCATGTAGTTGCTGCAATCATCTTTCAACATAGCTTTCTCTAGAAACACATTAAAATTCAAAGGAACGGTAGCACGGGCCATCGATCTATAACATAGATATGCAAAAAACTATCAGGACTAAGTTCGTGATAAAGTAAGTTCAATTAATCATATTACTTAAGAACTCCCACTTAGATAGACATCCCTCTAGTCATCTAAATGATACGTGATCCAAATCAACTAAACCAC
Organism: Triticum aestivum; assembly: GCF_018294505.1. Taxonomy (NCBI): domain Eukaryota; kingdom Viridiplantae; phylum Streptophyta; class Magnoliopsida; order Poales; family Poaceae; genus Triticum; species Triticum aestivum. The sequence continues at coordinate 451,315,458 of NC_057798.1, forward strand.
GTCCGATCATCACGTAAGATGGAGTAGTCTTCAATGGTGAACATCACTATGTTGATCATATCTACTATATGATTCACGTTCGACCTTTCGGTCTCCAGTGTTCCGAGGCCATATCTGTATATGCTAGGCTCATCAAGTTTAACCCGAGTATTCCGCGTGTGCGAATCTGGTTTGCACCCATGGTATTTGAACATAGAGCCTATCACACCTGATCATCGCGTGGTGTCTCAGCACGAAGAACTTTCGCAATGGTGCATACTCGGGGAGAACTCTTATACCTTGAAATTTAGTAAGGGATCATCTTATAATGCTACCGCCGTACTAAGCAAAATAAGATGCATAAAAGATATCACATGCAATCAAAATATGTGACATGATATGGCCATCAGCATCTTATGCTCATGATCTCCATCACTGAAGCAACGTCATGATCTCCATTGTCACCGACTTGACACCTTGATCTCCATCGTAGCATCGTTGTCGTCTTGCCAACCATTGCTTCTACAACTATCGCTACCGCTTAGTGATAAAGTAAATCAATTACATAGCGCTTGTATTTCATACAATAAAGCAACAACCATATGGCTCTTGCCAGTTGCCGGTAAGTTCTACAAAACAATATCATCTCATACACAATCTTATATCACATCATGTCTTGACCATATCACATCACAACATGCCCTACAAAAACAAGTTAGACGTCCTCTATTTTGTTTGTTGCAAGTTTTACGTGGCTGCTAGCACGAACCGTACATACCTACGGCACAAAAACCACAACGGTGATTTATCAAGTTTCATGTTTTAACCTTCTCAAGGACCGGCCATGGTCAAATTCGATTCAACTAAAGTTGGAGAAACAGACACCCGCCAGCCACCTTTTATGCAAAACTTGTTGCATGTCTAGTGGTGGAACCGGTCTCATGAACGCGGTCATGTAAGGTTGGTCCGGGCCGCTTCATCCAACAATACCGCCAAATCAAAATAAGACATTGGTGGTAAGCAGTATGACGATCACCGCCCACAACTCTTTGTGTTCTACTCGTGCATATCATCTACGCATAGACCTGGCTCGAATGCCACTATTGGGAAACGTAGCATGCAATTTCAAAAAAATTCCTACGCTCACGCAAGATCTATCTAGGAGATGCATAGCAACGAGAGGGGGAGAGTGTGTCCATGTACCCTCGTAGACTGAAAGCGAAAGCGTTAACTTAACGCGGTTGATGTAGTCGAACGTCTTCTCGAATCAACCGATCAAGTGCCGTACATATGGCACCTCCGAGTTTTGCACACGTTCAGCTCGATGACGTCCCTCGACCTCTTGATCCAGCAGAGTGTCGATGGAGTTGATGAGTTCCGTCAGCACGACGGCGTGATGACGGTGTTGGTGATGTGATCCGCGCAGGGCTTCGCCTAAGCAGTACGATGATACTATTGGAGGAGTAAATGGTGGAGGGGGGCACCGCACACGGCTAAGACAATTGTTGTGCCTTTGGGGTGCCCCTGCCCTCGTATATAAAGGAGAGGAGGAGGAGGCCGGCCACGAAGGGGCGTGCCATGGGAGGGAATCCTACTAGGACTCCAGTCCTAGTAGGATTCCCCCCTCTTTTTCATTCTTCCCGGAGGGGAAAAGGGGAAGGGAGAGGGAACCGGAGAAGGAAAGGGGGGCGCCCCCCCTCCCCTAGTCTAATTCGGACTCCCTATTGGTGGGGGGCTCAAAGACCTCTTGTGGGATGGCTCCCCTCTCTTCTATGGCCCATGTTGGCCCATTATTTCCCCGGGGGGTTCCGGTAACCTCCCGGTACTCCGAAAATCATCTGAAACTTCCAGAAACCATTCCGATGTTCGAATGTAATCTTCCAATGTATCAATCTTTACCTCTCGACCATTTCGACACTCCTCGTCATGTCTGTGATCTCATCCGGGACTCCGAACAACCTTCGATCACCAAAACACATAACTCATATAATACCAATCGTTATCGAACGTTAAGCGTGCGGACCCTACGGGTTCGAGAACTATGTAGACATGACCGAGACACCTCTCCGGTCAATAAACAATAGCGAAACCTGGATGCTCATATTGGTGCACACATATTCTACGAGGATCTTTATCGGTCGAACTGCAATGTCAACATAGATATTCCCTTTGTCATAGGTACGTTACTTGCCCGAGATTCGATCGTTGGTATCTCTATACCTAGTTCAATATCGTTACTGGCAAGTCTCTTTACTCGTTCCGTACTGCATCAACCCGTAACTAACTCATTAGACACATTGCTTGCAAGGATTCATATGATGTGCATTACCGAGAGGGCCCAGAGATACCTCTCCGATACTCGGAGTGTCAAATCCTAATCTCGATCTATGCCAACCCAACAAACACCTTTGGAGATACCTGTAGAGCATCTTTATAATCACCCAGTTATGTTGTGACGTTTTATAGCACACAAGGCATTCCTCGGTGTTCGGGAGTTGCATAATCTCATAGTCGGAGGAATATATATTTGACACGAAGAAAGGAGTAGCAATAAAACTGAACAATCATTATGCTAACCTAACATATGGGTCTTGTCCATTACATCATTCTACAAATGATGTGATCCTGTTATCAAATGAAAACTCATGTCCATGGCTAGGAAACTTAACCATCTTTTGATCAATGAGCTAGTCTAGCAGAGGCATACTAGGGACACGTTGTTTTGTCTATGTATCCACACATGTATCAAGTTTCCGTTTAATACAATTCTAGCATGAATAATAAACATTTATCATGAATAAGGAAATATAAAATAACAACTTTATTATTGCCTCTAGGGCATATTTCCTTCATCTGTGTTCATGCTAGAATCCCCAATGCTAGTGTGCTTTGCTAGGATCTGTGTTCATGGTAGGGCCTTGCCTTGATATGTGTTCATGCAAATGGCATTTTCATGTTCAAGCTAGGATCATGTTCATGTTGCATGCTCTAGATTGTTATACATGTTGAAGCTAGGGTTTGTGTTGCATGCTCAAGATTGTTATACGTGCATGTAGTAGGACCATTTTAGGATGCTATCAAATGTGCATGGGTGCACATGGGTGAAGGAGTCCTGGACTGTGGGGTCCTCGGGGAGCCGGCCTGTGTGACATGGGCCGGACCTTTGGGCCGTGAAGATACGAGATAGAAGGCCTTCTCCCGTGTCCACTAGTTGATGTGTGGAGTAATAGTAGTAGATGCATGCAAGAGTCGGTCTACTTGTCGCGGATGTGATGCCTATATACATGATCATACCTAGGTAATCTCATAATTATTCGCTTTTCTATGAATTGCTCGACAGCAATCTGTTCACCCACCGTAATACTTATGCTATTTTGAGAGAAGCCTCTAGTGAAACCTATGGCCCACGGGTCTATCTTTTATCATATACGCTTTCAATATAGTGATTCCCGTAGCATGCACGTATGGTGAACCGCTTTGTGATGAAGTTGGAGCACAATTTTATTTATTGACTGTCTTCCTTATGAGTGGCGGTCGGGGACGAGCGATGGTCTTTTCCTACCAATCTATCCCCCTAGGAGCATGCGCATAGTACTTTGTTTTCAATGGCTTGTAGATTTTTGCAATAAGTATATGAGTTCTTTATGACTAATGTTGAGTCCACGGATTATACCACTCTCACCCTTCCACCATTGCTAGCCTCTCTTGTGCCGCGCAACTTTCGCCGGTGCCATACACCCACCATATACCTTCCTCAAAACAGCCACCATACCTACCTATTATGGCATTTCCATAGCCATTCCGAGATATATTGACATGCAACTTTCCATCGTTCCGTTTATTATGACACGCATCATCATTGTCATATTGCTTTTTGCGTGATCATATAGTTGACATTGTATTTGTGGCAAGGCCACTTCATAATTTTTCATACATGTCGCTCTTGATTCATTGCATATCTCGGTACACCGCCAGAGGCATATATATAGAGTCATATCTTGTTCTAAGTATAGAGTTGTAATCTTGAGTTGTAAATCAATAAAAGTGTGATGATCTTCATTATTAGAGCATTGTCCCAGTAAGGAAAGGATGATGAAGACTATGATTCCCCCACAAGTCGGGATGAGACTTCGGGCTTTATAAAAATGAAAGAGGCCAAAGAAGCCCAAGAAAAAAAGAGGCCAAAGAAGCCCACCAAAAAGAAAAAAAAAGAAAAAAAAGGAAAAGAAAAGAAAAACAATGAGAGAAAAAGAGAGAAGGGACAATGCTACTATCTCTTTTTCCACACTTGTGCTTCAAAATAGCACCATGGTCTTCATGATAGAGAGTCTCTTATGTTGTCACTTTCATATACTAGTGGGAATTTTTCATTATAGAACTTGGCTTGTATATTCCAATGATGGGCTTCCTCAAAATGCCCTAGGTCTTCGTGAGCAAGCGAGTTGGATGCACACCCACTTAGTTTCTTTTGTTGAGCTTTCATACATTTATAGCTCTAGTGCATCTGTTGCATGGCAATCCCTACTCACTCACATTGATATCTATTAATGGGCATCTCCATAGCCCGTTGATACGCCTAGTTGATGTGAGACTATCTTCTCCTTTTTGTCTTCTCCACAACCACCCTTCTACTCCACATATAGTGTTATGTCGATGGCTCACGCTCATGTATTGCATGAAAATTGAAAAGGTTTGAGATTACTAAAGTATGAAACAATTGCTTGGCTTGTCATCGGGGTTGTGCATGATTAAATACTTTGTGTGATGAAGATAGAGCAACAACCAGACTATATGATTTTGTAGGGATAACTTTCTTTAGCCATGTTATTTTGAGAAGACATGATTGCTTGATTAGTATGCTTGAAGTATTACTGTTTCTTATGTCAATATGAACTTTTATCTTGAATCATTTGGATCTGAACATTCATGCCACAATAAAGAGAAATACATTGAGAATTATGCTAGGTAGCATTGCACATCAAAAATTATGTTTTTATCATTTACCTACTCGAGGACGAGCAGGAATTAAGCTTGGCGATGCTTGATACCTCTCCAGCGTATCTATAATTTTTGATTGTTCCATGCTATTATATCACCTGTTTTGGATGTTTATGGGCTTTACTTTACACTTTTATATCATTTTTTGGACTAACCTACTGACCGGAGGCCCAGCCGGTATTGTTTTTTTTTGCCTATTTCAGTATTTCGAGGAAAAGGAATATCAAATGGAGTCCAAATGGAATGAAACCTTCGGGAATGTGATTTTTGGAACAAACATGATCCAGAGGACTTGGAGTGCAAGTCAAGAAGCTCTCGAGGCGGCCACGAGGGTGGAGGGTGCCCCCCCTATAGGGCGCGCCCCCTGTCTCGTGGGCCCCCCAAGCACCCATCGACATACTTCTTCCTCCTATATATACCTACGTACCTGGAAACCATCAGGGGAGCCACCAAAGAAATATTTCCTCCACCGTAACCTTCTGTATCCGCGAGATCCCATCTTGGAGCCGTCGCCGGTGTTCTGCCGAAGGGGGAATCCACCATGGAGGGCTTCTACATCAACACCATAGCCCTTCCGATGAGTTGTGAGTAGTTTACCACAGACCTTCGGGTCCATAGTTATTAGCTAGATGGCTTCTTCTCTCTTTTTGGATCTCAATACCATGTTCTCCCCCTCTCTTGTGGAGATCTATTTGATGTAACTCTTTTTGCGGTGTGTTTGTCGAGATCCGATGAATTGTGGGTTTATGATCAAGTTTATCTATGAGAAATATTTGAATCTACTCTGAATTATTTTATGTATGATTGAGTTATCTTTGCAAGTCTCTTCGAATTATCTATTTGGTTTGGCCTACTAGATTGATCTTTCTTGCCATGGGAGAAGTGCTTAGCTTTGTGTTCAATCTTGCGGTGTCCTTTCCCAGTGACAGCAGGGGCAGCAAGGCACGTATTGTATTGTTGCCATCGAGGATAAAAAGATGGGGTTTATATCATATTGCTTGAGTTTAGCCCTCTACATCATGTCATCTTTCTTAAAGCGTTACTTTGTTCTTATCAACTTAATACTCTAGATGCATGCTGGATAGCGGTTGATGTGTGGAGTAATAGTAGTAGATGCAGGCAGGAGTCGGTCTACTTGTCGCGGACGTGATGCCTATATACATGATCATACCTAGATAATCTCATAATTATTCGCTTTTCTATCAATTGCTCGACAGTAATTTGTTCACTAACCGTAATACTTATGCTATTTTGAGAGAAGCCTCTAGTGAAACCTATGGCCCCCGGGTCTATCTTTTATCATATACGCTTTCAATCTACTTTTATTTGCATCTTTACTTTTCCAATCTATATCACAAAATACCAAAAATATATTTATCTTATCATATTATCTCTATCAGATGTCACTTTTGCAAGTGGCCGTGAAGGGATTGACAACCAGTTTATCGCGTTGGTTGCGAGTTTTTTGTTTGTTTGTGTAGGTTCGTGGGACTTGTGAGGATCCTCCTACTGGATTGATACCTTGGTTCTCAAAAACTGAGGGAAATACTTACGCTATTGTGCTGCATCACTCAACTACCAATGTTCTCAGTCATCAAGCAATTGCAATTCAACTTATTCAACAGAGTCTAAGTAAGAGCTCCACATACTCAACCATCATATAGTCTTCTATGATTGCTAACAGTCACCGCATACACATGAGCAAAACGTTTCAACCGGACACATAGAAAGATAGGGGCTTATAATTTCGCCTCCCAACGCATTCACCTTTGGGTGATGTCAACAATAATAAATTATGCTACCCATATTCAGCTGGACATATGTGCCTAGATCTTTCCCCACCACATGATGCTTGCCAAAGGAGAAAAGTAAAAAGGAATAGAAAGAAAAACTTTGACTCTTGCATCAAAGTAAATACATAAAGTAAAAGATAGGCCCTTCGCAGAGGGAAGCAGAGGTTGCCATGTGCTTATTTGTTTGTATCCTCAACCCTTTAGTGCAAAAGAACGTCACGTTATATTGCCCCTTATGATAGCAAGCTTTATTATGCAGTCTGCCGCTTTTATTCTTTGCCATCAAAAGTTCGTACAACACTCAATTTTCTCTTACACTAAATGATCTAACACTTTTAGAAGCAATTTTTATTGCCTTATTGCACCGATGACAACTTACTTGAAGGATCTTGCTCAATCTATAGGTAGGTATGGTGGACTCTCAAAACAAGATTTGGGTTTAAGAGTTTTTGGATGCACAAGTAGTATCTCTACTTGGTGTGGAATTTTTGGCTAGCAAGGATAGGGGGCAAGCACCACATGTTGAAGGATCTATGACAATATAACTTCTATGTGAATATGAACAAACATAAATCATTACGTTGTCTTCCTTGTCCAACGCCAACAATTTTGGCATATAATATTTTGATGGGGGCTCACAATCACAAAAGATTTCCAAGATAGTGTATTTGCATGTGAAAGTTCTCTTCCTTATACTAATTATTCGTAAATTGCTTGTATGACCAATATTGTGATTGTCAAGCTTCAAAAGCTTTCACTTTATAAACCCAATGTGAAGCCCCTACTAGGCATGATATGATTTCAACTTCATGACATTAAATTTATTCAACAATTCACTCATAGGATATAAGTGAAGCACTAAAGCAATTCCATAGAAAAGAGCTTCGTTGACGGGATGTGAATGTCGCTTACCTAGCCTCCCTGGCACCTATTTGAGGACTCTATTTTATTTAAAAACTTTCATGTCTAAGTATTTTATTAAAACATCAAGCAAAACAAAACAAAATGGCATTCCAAGAATAGCACACTTTATGTGAAGAAGCAAAAACTTAGGCTCAACTGATACTAACCGATAATTGTTGAAGAAGAAAGGTGGGGTGCCTACCGGGGCACCCCCAATCTTAGATGCTTGAGACATTGGAATATTAGCTTGGGAAGCCTTGGTCATCCCCAAGCTTGAGCTTTTGTGTCTCCTTAATTCCTCTTATATCACGGTTTCCCTAAATCTCAAAAACTTCATCCACACAAAACTCAACAAGAACTCGTGAGATAAGTTAGTATAAACCAATGCAATAACCTTATCATTCTCTACTGTAGCAAATCACTAAAATTATTATTAAACATTTCATAATAAATGCCTCTTCATATTTAATTGTCCTATCCTCAAATAGAATCATTAACAAGCAAACATATGCAAACAATGCAACCATAACAGCAATCTGCCAAAACAGTACAGTCTGTAAAGAATGCAAGAGAATCAATACTTATTCAACTCCAAAAATTATGAGAAAAATACCATACTGCAGGAAATTTATCATATCTTATTTTTCAATAGAAATCAACAATTTATCATATTCTAACTTTTCTAGGGAATTTTTGCAACATTGATAAACTTTCTGTTTTGAAACAGCAACATGCATACTTGCAAAATAAGCATGGCAAAGGCTATCATTGCCACTTTTATTGAAATAAAAGATGCAAAACATTATAATAAATAACAGCAAGCAAATCCTAACAAAATAAATTGATGCCAAAACACATATCATGTGACGAATGAACACATAGCTCCAAGTGAGGTTACCGATAATGTTGGAAACGAAAGAGGGGATGCCTTCCGGGGCATCCCCAAGCTTAGTTGCTTAGATCTTCCTTGAATATTACATTGGGATGCCTTGGGCATCCCCAAGCTTAGGGTCTTGTCACTCCTTATTCTCCGCATTTGACATCTCACCCAAATCTTGAAATCTTCAATCACACAAAACTTAACAAAACTTTGTGAGATAGGTTAGTATGATAAAGAGCAAACCATTTCACTTTTGGTACTATCAAAGACAAGATTAATAATTGTTTCCACACAGTTCCTACTGTAGCATATCATTTCCACAATTTATATTGAGCAATATAAGCCATAGAAAAAGGGAAACAAGCAAACTATGCATTGAAAATAGAATTTGTCAAAAACAGAACAGTCTGTAGTAATCTGTACTCAAACCATACTTCTCCTACTCCAAAAATTATGAAAAATACATTAGAACATGATTAATTTGTATATTAATCTTATGCAAAAATAATCAACTCAAAATCACCCTTCTGTTAAAAATGAGATCTATTTTTCGTGAGCGTAAGAGTTTCTGTTTTTTAATAAGATCAAATCAACTATCACCCAACATGACCCCAAAGGCTTTACTTGGCACTTTATTGAAACTAAGACAATAAAAGATGATTACTATTGTAGCCTAATCTTGTGAACACACAAAAACAGTTGTTAAAAGTGTTGGGTTGTCTCCCAACAAGCGCTTTTCTTTAATGCCTTTTAAGCTAGGCATGATTAGTTCAATGATGCTCGCATAAGAGATAAGAATTGAAACACAAAGAGGAAATCATGAAGCACATTACTAGCACATTTAAGTCTAGCCCACTTCCTATGCATAGGGATTTTGTGAGCAAACAACTTATGGGAACAATAATCAACTAGCATAGGAAGGCAAAACAAGCATAACTTCAAAACTTTCAACACATAGAGAGGAAACTTTATATTATTGTGATTCCTAAAAGCAAATGTTCCTATCTCATAATAATATTCAGTAGCATCATGAATGAATTCAACAATATAAATATCACATAAAGCATTCTTTTCATGATCCACAAGCATAGAAAATTTATTACTCTCCACATAAGCAAATTTCTTGTCATCAATAGTAGTGGGAGCAAACTCAACAATATAAATATCATGAGAGTGAAAATTAAAATCATGATGACAAGTTTCATGGTTATCATTATTCTTTATAGCATACATGTCATCACCATAATCATCATAGATAGCAACCTTGTTATCATAGCCAATTGAGGCCTCATCCAAAATGGTGGATTCATCACTAAATAAAGTCATGACCTATCCAAATCCACTTTCATCATTATAATTATCATAAATAGGAGGCATGCTATCATCATAATAATTTATCTCGTCAAAACTTGGGGGAGTGAAAATATCATCTTCATCAAACATAACATCCCCAAGCTTGTAGCTTTGCATATAATTAACATCATGGATATTCAAAGAATTCATACTACAACATTGCCATCATGCTCATCATTCATGCCAATCATTTTATTAAATTCTTCTTCTATCAAATGAGCATAATTTTCTGAACCATCATTTTCAAGAAAGATATTATAAAGATGATCAATAATATGATGCAACCTTAATTCCATTTTTGTGTAGTTTTCTTTTATAAACCAAACTAGTTATAAAACAAGAAACTAAAAGACTCGATTGCAAGATCTAAATATATATATTCAAGCACTCACCTCCCTGGCAACGGCGCCAAAAAAGAGCTTGATGTCTACTACGCAACTTTATTCTTGTAGACACGTGTTGGGCTTCCAAGCGCAGAGTTTTGTAGGACAATAGCAATTTTCCCTTAAGTGGATGACCTAAGGTTTATCAACCCGTGAGAGGTGTAGGATGAAGATGGTCTCTCTCAAATGACCCTGCAACCAAATACAAGAAATCTCTTGTGTCCCCAACACACCCAATACGATGGCAAATTATATAGGTGCACTAGTTCGGCGAAGAGATGGTGATCAAAGTGTAATATGGATGGTAGAAATATATTTTTATAATCTTAATAAATAAAAACAGCAAGGTAGAAAATCATAAACGGGCACAAAAACGGTATTGCACTGATGGAAAATGAGGCCTAGGGTGCATACTTTCACTAGTGCAATCTCTCAATAATGCTAACATAGTTGGATCATATAACCATCCCTCAAAGTGCAATGAAGAATCACTCCAAAGTTCCTATCTAGCGGAGAACATAAGAATAAATTGTTTGTAGGGTACGAAACCACCTCAAAGCTATTATTTCCGTTCGATCTATTCAAGAGTTCATTCTAAAATAATACAAAACTATTCTTTCTGTTCGATCTATCCTTGAGTTCATACTAAAATAACACCAAAGCAAATTCATATTCATAATACTCAATCCAACACAAAGAACTTCAAAGAGTGCCCCAAGATTTCTACCGGAGAAACAAAAGACGAGAACGTGCATCAACCCCTATGCATAGATTATCACAATGTCACCGCGGGAATCCGCGAGTTGAGTGCCAAAACATATATCAAGTGAATCAATACGATTCCCCATTGTCACCACGAGTATTCAATTGCAAGACATATATCAAGTGTTCTCAAATCTGTAAAAGTATTCAATCCGATAATAACGAAATCTCAAAGGGAAAACTCAATTCATAACAACAAGATAGAGAGGGGAAAACACCATATGATCTAACTATATTAACAAAGACCACGATGCGTCAAGATTGTGACATCTCAAGAACACGAGAGAGAGAGAGAGAGAGAGAGAGAGATTAAACACATAGCTACTGGTACAAAGCCTTAGCCCCGAGGGTGGAATACTCCCTCCTCATTGTGGTGGCCGCCGGAATGATGAAGATGGCCACCGGAGATGATTCCCCCCTCCGACAGGGTGCCGAAACGGGGTCTAGATTGGATCTCATGGATACAAAGGCCTTGCGACGACAGAATTTCTGATCAAGGGCTACCCCAAAGGGTTTTGGAATTTTTGGAAATTTATAGGGCGAAGAGGCGGTCCAGGAGCACCCGAGGTGGGCAACACCCACCAGGGCGCTCCTGGGCCTCCTACCGCGCCCTGGTGGATGCTGCTCCCCTCGAGCAGCCCCCGGGTGCTTCCTTGGCCCACTAGCAGTCTTCTTGTCCATAAAAAATCTCCAAAAAGTTACGTGGTGTTTGGACTCCATTTGATATTGATTTCCTGCAATGTAAAAAACAAGCAAAAAACAACAACTGGCACTGGGCATTGGGCCAATAGGTTAGTCCCAAAAAATTATATAAAGTTGCTATAAAATGATTGTAAAACATCCAAGAATGACAATATATTAGCAGGAATACTTCATAAATTATAGGTACGTTGGAGACGTATCACACCTCATGTGCATAGGAGGTGAGCTAGAGCACCACAAAGATCTCCCACGGCCGGCCAAAAAAAGCATAGCAGTGAACTGCTCTGCTTGCGGGCAAGGTGTATATATAGGCCTCTCTTTAGTCCCGTTTTGTGACTAAAATTGGGACTAAAAGACCATATTTGGTCCCGGTTCCAGACACAAACCGAGACTAAAGGTTGTGGGCCAGGAGCGAGGCCCATTGGTCCTGGTTTGTGTCTGGAACCAGGACCAAAGGGGTCAGACAAACCAGGATCAATGGCCCCCGAGGCCCGGCCGACCCCCCGGCCTCACAAACCGGGACTAATGCGCCCATTGATCCCGGTTCGTAGGTGAATCGGGATTAATACCTCTTCAGGCCTAGACCAAAGCCCAGTTTTCTACTAGTGTACTGAGTTTTCCTCTAAATCTCATATTTAAAAACCATTATAATTACAACATAGAAATATAAACTTTTAATTACAAACTTGAAAAAATACTTTATTATTGACTCAGGGCATATTTCCAATGGCCAACATCTTTGTTACATTAACAATGCCCATGGTTAATAAAACAACACCATACATGAGCTAGTTCAGAGATACGACTATGGATCTATTTAGTGTTTATGTTTCTACACATGGAAATAGGTTTCCTCCGAATCTCACATCCAAGAACTAATACAATTCCACTATAAAAATATAAACTTGATTATGAACATGGAAATAGAAAAATAACAAATTTGTTATTGTCTTTAGGGTATATTTCCAACATACGTCGCAACTTTTGCAAATCTTCTCAATTTTTTTTGACCTTGAAGACTGCAGGGTTTGCACCCCACGGCAATTTATTGAAACTTAAAGCAGCATGTGCAACAAAGAGTTCCTTAAGAAAAGGAACAGGGCAGGAAGAAAAAGAAAAATAAAAACTATACAACCTAGTCTAGGCAGAGAAAGAAAACCCTAACTAGAGAGAAAACAAATGCAGGGCCCCTCAAGGAGGCAGGAAATCAATCCATTTGAGCAAAGCATCCCTGTGTCTTGACTTGATTCTGTGAGCCAAGAGTGAGATGTCCTGGACAAAACCATTTCTCCACTGCCTGAAGGTAGGTCTGATGTACCTGAAGGCTTTGTCATTCCTGACTTTCCAAATATTCCACCAAGTTAAGAAAACCACCTCAGAGAAGAATGGCTTATTGAAATCCTTCCTAGCATGACGTGCAATCTGCACCATATCCTGACTATTGAGCCATGTGATTTGAAGATAGTTCCACACTCTCATGCTGAAGTGATTCCTGTCTTCAAGTGCACCCGAGGGACAAAGTACACATTCAGGCCCATCATTAATCTTCCACTTCCTGCGTTGAATCATATCCTTGGTGTTTACTCTGTCCATAATGACAAGCCAGGCAAACATTTTAACTGTCATAGTACAGCAGGATTTCCAAACCCAACAGAGAAGAGGGTTTGTAGAAATTGGCTCATGAACAAAGTCATAGTATTTCTTTGCTGTGAACCCAACATTCTTCCCATGTTTCCATTGCCAAGAATCATTAGAAGCAGCATCCAAGGAAATCTCAGTCAAAATTCCAGACAGATGATTAAACTCCCTATAGGCCAATTCAGATAATGGTAAGGAAAACATGCTCTGTAACTCACCAGTCTGCAACACTTCCATAACAAAGGAATTCTTTTGTAAGTAGTAGGAAAAAAGCCTGGGGAATCTGTCTTGGAGTGGGGTGCATGAGTTATCAACTTCCCAAGAATCATACCTAAAGAGCAAAGAGTCCCCTTTTCCAACAGTTACTGAAGAAACAACCCTGAATTTATCCATTAGTTTACAGATGTCCCTCCGCCAAAAGGATCCACACAAAGCAGTGTCATGGGGAACTCTCTGATAATAGTAACTGTCCCAGATCAAATGAACCCATGGCACATCTACTTTGTTATAGAACTTATTGAGGAATTTCATTAAAAAAGCTTCATTCTGCAGACCCGGGTTAAGTATGCCAAGCCCACCCTTAAGTTTGGGTCTACAGACCAAGGGCCAAGCAGCCAGAGAATTCCCCTTCTCCTGACCATACTTTCTCCATAGGCATTGTCTCTGAATTCTTTCCAGTTGTTTTAAAATCCCTTTAGGAATAGATAAACTACACAGGAAGAAGATTGGCAATGAAGATATAACAGAGTTTACCAACTGCAACCTACTACCTTGGGGTAGAAACCAAGAGCTAGCAGTTAATCTTCTTTCCATACAGTCAACCAGTGGAAGCAGATCCACAATTTTGGGCCTAGATGTGCCCACTGGCAATCCCAAATATGTGAATGGCGTAACCCCCAGTTGGCACCCAAACTGTGCAGCAAGAGCATTGGCAGAAGAAGCATTCACATTGATTGGGTACATTGATGATCTGTGGTAGTTAATCTGCAAACCAGTTGCCAGGGAAAAAGAGTTTAGAACAGACTTAAGCACCTCCAACTAAACAGAATCAGCAGACACAAACAACAGTGTGTCATCAGCATACTGAACCACTGGGTAATCAGGATCATGAGTTGCTAGTGGTAATGAAAGAAGTCCTTTACTGAGATGATCATTAATCATAGTCTGCAACAGATCAGCAGCTATCACAAATAGCAATGGTGAGATAGGATCACCTTGCTTTACTCCACATTTACACTTAAAATGGTTTCCTGGTACCCCAATGAGCAAGATTGAGGAGGTTGCTGAGGATAACAATTGTTGTATCTAGGATATCCATTTATTATCAAAACCCTTTGCCACCATGATCTTTATAATTGCCTCATGCTGAATGGAATCAAAAGCTTTTTCAAAATCAAGCTTGAGTAACATGATTGGCTTTTTTGACTGGTTGCACTGATGAATATACTCAAATGTCCATGCTATACAATCCTGAATGGTTCTTGACTTGATAAAGCCATATTGATTATTATGAACACATTTGGTTATTTCATCTTGAAACCTGTTGGCAGCAAGTTTAGTGAGGAACTTTAATCCCACACTAGTCAAAGAAATTGGCCTAAAATCGCCAGTAGTTTCAGGTGACAACTTTTTAGGGATCAGAGTTATGTAGGCCTCACTGAGATTTTCAAGCTGAGCAGTTCCAGCGTGAAACTCATTGACCAGTGCAATGAAATCACCAGAAATGATTGGCCAACACTTCTTCATGAAAATGCCATTAAAACCATCAGGTCCAGGAGCCTTGTCAATGGGAAATTCCTTGATAACTTGCTCAATTTTCTTGACCTCAAAAGGCCTAGTGAGAACATCCAGTCCCTGCACCCTAAGGATAATAGAAAGGATGTCATTACCCAAAAAGATTGGTTTCACTGTTCCCATTCTGCCCTTAAAAATCTCCAGAAATTCCTTTGCAATTATGTCATGGTCTGTAGAAACTGTTCCATCTGACAACTGAAGAGTGGCAATTGAGTTTTTTCTATATCTCTCAGTTGCCATTGCTTGGAAGAATTTTGAGTTTTCCTCCCCCACTTTGATATATCTAATAGTGCATCTCTTCTTCCAGTATAAAAATTGCAGGTGAAGAAGATGTTCATGGTGCATCTTCACCAATTTTCTGAAATTGGATTCAGTTAAGAATAAAGGCCTGGAGTCTTCCAAATCATCTAACCAAAAAATCACCCAGTTACACTTCTCAATCAGGATTTTAATACGTGACAAACCCTTCTGCCATTTCTTAAGAGCAAACCTCAAAGATTTGAGTTTGTCCATAATAATTGCTGATATGTGTGTTTTGTGAGAAGGTTTTTGCCAAACCTGTTGAACACATTCCATAAAACCAGGTTGATGAACCCAATAGTTTTCAAATCTGAAGATGTGAGCTTTTGGGACGTTGGTGCATATTGAAACCACACATGGAACATGATCTGACGCAGTTTTGGCAAGAGGAGTGACTTGAGTATTTGGGTATTGATCGATCCAGCTGGTAGAGGTAAAAAACCAATCCAACTGCTCAAGAAGAGGGAAATCCTGCATATTAGACCTTGTGAACCTTCTTCCCTTTAGAGGAAGTTCAAGCAGTCCCAAATGACCTATGATCTCATTGAAAATAAAATTATCATTGATATCACCACCGGGAAGATTCCTATTATCAAGAGATCGAATGAAGTTAAAATCTCCCAGCAAAAGCCAATTCTGCTTAGGTTCTACATTGAAATTATAAAGCCAACTCACAAACTCATCCCTTAAGACACCTTGACAGGGTCCATAAACATTCACCAGGTACCATTTGTCATCATTATGCACATATTTAAAAGTAATCACAATTTCGTAAGGTTTAGCTTCAATTAAAGTCCCCCAAAAAACATCTGATCACCACATAGTTAAAATACCACCAGAAGCTCCCCTTGAAGGAGATTCAATAAACTGATCAAAGCCCACAGGACAAATGCTCTTAATTAAGTTACAGGGGCACTCCGAGAGCTTAGTCTCCTGCAGACACACAACTGCACATTGACTTTCATTTACTTTCTGCCTAATCGCACGTTGCCTTGTTTCAGAATTCAATCCACGAACATTCCAACAAATAACCTTCCAGCTACGCATTGACATTTGATTCATAGGATAACATATAAGAGCATAGCAAAAACAGTGTGACACCTAGTACCACACAACCCAGACCATAGAAAACCAAAAGTGCCAAGTCACAACCATAGTGCAAAAGTTCAGAGAGGACATAATAGACAGCAAATTTGACAGGCTCGCTACACCTAGATAAAACATTAAACTTTAACATTTAAGTACTGCCGGAGGAGGAGGAGTCCTTAGGATTAGCCATAAGCTTCTCCCGAGACAGCAGGTGAGAATCAATTTCCTGCTCAGCTCCAATTGCCTGCAGCACCACGATCGGCGTCGGCAGAGGGAAATCTTCAGATTTGTCGTTTCCCACCTCTTCAGTGTTGTCCATGCTAGCAGCAGCTTCCAGATTGGGCCGAGCCTTCTCTTCCATGGGCTTGGACCTAGGGCGTCTCTTAGCAGGCTGAAGTGATAGCCGCTCAAAAACCACAGGTTTGAAACCATCCAACTTTGCCGCACTTCTTGTACACCTTCTAACTGAGGTGTCCACCAAAGGAGCAGATATCTTCCGTCTACCACGCTGGCTTTTCTGTTGCGTATTAGATTCAAAAGCGGAAACGACAGTAGAGGAAACCTCCTCCTGGCCAGAAAGCCCCACAGACCCAGAATCCATAGCTTCAGAAATCAGCCCATCAGACCCAACAGCAACAGAAGGCCCTTCACTTGAGTTAGAAAACCTAGTGTCAGACAAAGCACCAAACAAGGAGCGAGCCACAGGGCGCCTAGTGACAGTTGATTTGCTAGGCAGAGTACATGGCAAACAAGGGACCAACATAGACATCCCCTAAGAATCATCAAATGCAATCGACCACTTACGCTTGGAATAGGTGACTGTCCCCAATGGCTTGAAGAAGATGGACTTGGGCACCTCTTTCACTGAAAAATCAAACATCAAATTCTCAAAAGAACGCTTCCAAAGCAATTCAGGTGGAAGAGGTGGCCCCGCCACAATTCGAGCCATCCCAATGAAGATCTGATGGTGCCGAATTACTGGTGGTTGATAGGGGACAATGGCCAAAGGGTTATCCACCACAACTGCAGGCTGATCCTGAACTTGAGCAATCAGATCGATCAATGGTGGATGTTGCGGCTCAGCACCCTGCAGAAGCTGCTCAACAGACTCAGATTGCTCAGGTTGATCAATGACGATGGAAACTTGATCTTGTTCTGGCATGGCGGGCTACGGTGGCAGATTATTGTCCTCTTCATCTCCCCAATGAGCATTACCCCAACCAGCATCCAGTGGGTTATCAGGAGGGGGAGGAGGTGCAAGTGGCGCATCATTCCATCCAAGCATTGGGTAAGGCGGGAGAACAAATGGTATGTTGTCAGGAATTAGGTGTCCAGGCATTGGATGGGGATTCCCATCTAAAGGCATCAAATCCTCATCATTGGGCATCTGATCAGCGAAATCTGCCCTAAGAACATAACATGCAGCAGTCCAAGAAACTTGAGCACCCCCCATTCAGCATAATCCCCGAAAACCACATCCCTAGGTACCAGAGGCGTATCAGGAAAGCTTGCTTCCACAACAGTACGAACCAGGCACGGATCTTCACTATCCCAAGAGTGAAATTTTCCAAAAGTACCTACTGCTTGAGAAATATACTTTGTCGTGTGATAATCAAGTGGAATCCCAACAAACATTAGCCAGCCCTTACGAAAACCATGATTCCCTTTGAAGTTTTCCCCCTCATCATGCTTCATGAATCTGACAAATCGATCGTTCCCAGAGCAAACGACGGATGCTGAATCAAAGTGTATCTAACAGACGGATCCCGAACTTGAAATAGACCGACTCCATGGTTGAGCAGAGCGGACAAGTATACCTCTGTTCTGAAGAAACTAAACCACTTCCTCTCTGACAGGCCCTAGGGGTCCATCCGGAGCAGGCATAACTTCAGCGACCATGTAATCTTCATGGCGTCGAGGGGGTCGAGTCGCCGGCGTGAAGAAGGTGCAGGGTAAACGCCGATCACCACCATCGATGATATGATGCCCAGGTGGCACAAGGCGATGCGGGTCAAGCTCGAAGTTCGCCATGGCCGGCTGGAGCGGCGACGAGCAGTGTGTTTCTTTGGACGAGCAGGGGGTTTCTTTGGCAGGGAGGGGAGGAGATTGGAGCAATACGGGCGGTGGCAGTGTGACAGGACTAGATATCCCAATAACTCCGGCACCCTTCCCCTGATCAGCTGATGTTTCCGAAATACTCGTGTTTTGTTGCAGAGAGCTCTGCCTCCAAACCAATCCATGAGAGCGAGCAAAATCATTACAAGCATGCCTAGAATGACCCACCCTGGAGCAAGCCGAGCAGACTGCTCGCATTCCACAAGAGACTGCCATGTGGCCCTTCTGACCGCAAACAGAACATGTTAGAACTCGGTCCACCATGTCATCGACCATAGCTTCAAACTGCCGAGTTGCCTCTTGTGTGGAAGGAATTTCCAGAGAATCACCCATCGGGCTAAGGCGCATAGATGAATCCAGCCCATTATCGGGAGGCCCAGAAGGAGGCGGATCAGAGATAGGTCCACCCGAGGCATGAAAATCCTGGGCCACCGAGCCCACACACGGCGGGATAACCAATTGAGAAGGGCCCGATGCCAAACATCCAGTTTGAATCAGAGAAGTTCCCGCTTCCTCAAATTGCACCGAAAGATTACCGGAAATCACGATTTGCGGATCCACCGAAACCGGATCGGGCGGCGGCTCAACAGGCCGCCGGAGCAACTCCGGCGACATGTTCACCGCACCAAACATGATGGGTGGCCTGGCCACCGTCCAAAGCAATTCAGGAGCAGGTGGTTGACGAATGACAACATGCTCATGGGCAGAAAGATCGTACCCCCCGTCAACTATAGTATCAATGCAAGTCTGAGAAGCTGGATATCTATAGACTTTGCAAGCAGAATACTTTTCAAACGTGGCAAAAGACAACTTCTTAGTTGAAGAAATTCTAGATTTCAAAGAAGATTTAACCCGGGGCTTATGCACAGCCAATATACCTAGCGAAGACCTACGCTTTGTAGGGCTAATCAAAATCCATTCAGCATCACATTCCTTATGCCAGATCTTAAGTTCTCTGACCCAATTAGGTCCTCCATTACCCCAAAGATGAAAATAGCACTTGAACAGATCACAAGCAAAAGAGCGAAGATCCATAATAATAAAGCCAACTTGCATGCATGAGAGTTGGAAAGAAAAAACTTTGTCCTTGACATGACTAACCCGAAGATCAATTGCCGAACCACCAAGCGCAGCTTCCAGCGCCGCCACCACTGAATCCTCAGATAAACGGAAAGCATGCCTACTGAAGGACACGATCAAAATGAAAGCACTCCCTCTTCCCATCAGATGAATTGTGCGACCAGTATATCTGAAAACCTCATCCGAAAAAACCCTACCCTTGGAGAAATCCAAGCCAAGGGTAGATCCACCAGAAGAACCCATAGGAGATGGGTATTGCCTTGATCCAGAGAAGACGCTGGAGAAGATGATCGGAAAAGATCAAGAGATCAGTGGAGAGGGAGGGAGATCGCCGGTAGAGAGATCAGCGCCGGGGTGGGAGGTGGGAGCGCCATCGGGGAGGGAGCGCTCTCCTCTCATTGTCATGTTTGTTGGAGTTCTCGATCTTCTCAAATTTTTATAATGACACCATGCCAGGTTTCATGTTTTTAAGATTTTTTATTTATATTTTAGAATAAAGAAACTATAAGCTCCATGTTCGGGGTCAAGTCTTGGCACCCAGATGCTTGGAATTCCTTTTCTTCTCTTGTACAAGGCCTAAATATAGACTCAAGAACACAAATTGGAAGTTTCGACCCATTTTGCTAACTTCTTCATGCACTTGAATCTAAACTATATTTTACTAAATGCCTAGAAATTCATTAGTGGCTTAAAATAGCAAATGAACCCTAAAAATGTCAAATTTTGACATGAAACATGTGATTGTGTATTATGTGCGTAGATTTTTGTAAGGTCAAATGATTAATTATGACACTATGACAATTTTCATGTTTTTAGTCTTTGTTTGCTTTTCTAAAACTAAAAGAAAATAAAGTCTATTTTAGTGGAATTACAAAAAATAGAAGAAAGAAGAAAAAAACTTTACCTAGTTCCGTCGAGTGTTTTTTTGACACTCGACAAAGGTCGTGTTTGATGTGTGATCGATGAAATACACTTGGGGCGTGTTTTGTTCGAGTTTGCAACAGGAGCTGCATTGCATGTCCATCTCCAGGCAGCCTGGTTCTTCAAATGCAGGCTCATATGCAGCAGATGCAACGTGTTTGGTTGCCTGCATCGCATGAAGGGGCACTTCCCCCCCCCCCCTGCTGTTTGGTTGCCGTTTTTGTGCTCTGGGTGCGAGCAGATGCAAACTTCAGCTATTTGGTTGCAAACATCATTTTTGTTCTACTCACCCCATTCAAATGTGGTGGCCTTACCACCACATGATCAACACAACATCAAGCACATACAAAGCAAGATCAAACAAAGCAAGCAAGCAAGCAAAGAAATGACAGCAAACTACTTAGATTAACAGTAGGGGCATCCTCCTTCCCTGCTCCACGCCAGGGTGCTGCTCCTGGCCAAAATATTAACAAGTTCCGAGCACAAGTACCATAAGTCTAGCCACACACAATAAAAGTTCAACACTAATGTCGGTGTCAAAACTGGCGGATCTCGGGTAGGAGGTCTCGAACTGTGCGTCTAAGGCTAATGGTAACAGGAGGCAGGGGACACGATGTTTACCCAGGTTCGGGCCCTCTCGATGGAGGTAATACCCTACTTCCTGCTTGATTGATCTTGATGATATGAGTATTACAAGAGTTGATCTACCACGAGATCGTAGAGGCTAAACCCTAGAAGCTAGCCTATGATTATGATTGTTGTTGTCCTACGGACTAAGCCCTCCGGTTTATATAGACACCGGAGGAGGCTAGGGTTACATAGAGTCGGTTACAGAGAAGGAGATCTATACATCCAAATAGCCAAGCTTGCCTTCCATGCAAAGGACAGTCCCATCCGGACACGGGACGAAGTCTTCAATCTTGTATCTTCACAGTCCAACAGTCCGGCCAAAGTATATAGTCCGGCTGTCCGGATACCCCCTAATCCAGGACTCCCTCAGTAGCCCCTGAACTAGGCTTCAAAGACGATGAGTCCGGCAAGCAGATTGTCTTCGGCATTGCAAGGCGGGTTCCATCTCCGAATACTCCAAAATGAATTTCGAACACTTGAATCGTGTCCAGCTCTGCAAAATAATTTCCACACACCACCGTAGAGAGCACAATACTTTATAGATCTAATCTGCTAACAACTTTTCATAGTGTGACATCACGCCACGGCCCGGTCTTTATTTGTACCGTTTTTTGCTACCAGCGACCGCACATATTGTGAGGCGGTTTCCTTGGCATGTCTTGTCAAAGTAGAGATCGTGTCCCCTAATCGCGGGATTCTCGTCAATACGGGTATGGGTAACCCAACCGTGCCATCAATTGTGGCACTTGAAAAATAAGTGATTTTAACAGGCAAGTGGGGAGGCGCACAGTTTCCACTGCCTTTATAAAGAGATAAGGATCCCCCATTCTCACCCACGCCTTCTTCATCCATTCTCACATCCTCGAGCTCCAGCGCCCAAGTTCCTACTTTCTCCGTAAGACCATTCGCAATATGTCCAGAGTGGGAGGCAAGTGGATGGCCTCCTTCGTCACGGAAGAGGACATTACCAAGCTTCGGGAGGCCGAATAGCTAGCCACGAACATCGCGCACAGGCTTCCGACGAAGGGGCAGATAACCCCCACCCTGAAATCTCGGGAGAGAGTTGTGTTCCTCTCTCATTTCATCCGCGGACTGGGATTTCCACTTCACCCATTTGTCCGCGGGCTCATGTTTTACTACGGGCTAGATTTTCATGATCTAGCCCCAAATTTTGTCCTCAACATCTCGGCGTTTATCGTCGTGTGCGAGGCCTTCCTCCGCATCAAGCCCCACTTCGGCCTGTGGCTACAAATCTTCTGCGTGAAGCCGAAGATAGTGAGCGGCCAGCAAGCGAAGTGCAGAGGTGCCATGGTGGGCAAGATGCCCAACGTTGCCTGGCTTGAAGGCTCCTTCGTGGATACCGTGAAGGGGTGGCAATCGGGGTGGTTTTACATCACTGAGCCGCGCGACGCCAACTGGGCGGCGGCCCCCGAATTCCGATCCGGCATCCCCATGTGGCTCACCTCCTGGGAAAAGAAGTGCTTGGCCTGGGGCGTACCTGAGGAGCTGACCGGACTTCAGAACTGCATCAAAAATATGATCGACAAGAAGATCAAGCTTGTCAATGTGGTCTAGGTCATTATCTTCCGCAGGATCCTTCCGTGTCAAAGATGGGTGTTCAATATGTGGGAGTTCGATCCGTCCGAACACCAGACGCTGCGAGAGCTCTTTGACACGATGCATAAAGACGTCTGAAATGTGTTGTTCAAGGCCGCCGAAGTACCTCCTCCCACTTCCGAGGACCGCGGACTCAGCGCCACGCGCCCCGCCAATCCAGTAAGCTCTCTAAATACCACAAAACGTGCTTTTGCCAGTATATTTGTGGGAGATTTTAAGTCACCCTACTGATAAAACAGGATTATGTGGCGACGGTGAAGCGGATCGACTATCCGTCTCCGCTGCCCGAAGATCGAGCAACCGCGCTCCTGACGGAGATGCTAGTTCCAGCACCTTACAAGGTGCCAGAGAAGAAAGCCGAAAAGAAGGCTACGGGGACCAGGAAAGGTCTCCGGCGCAAGGCTACACCGGACGCCTCGTCCGAAGACGAGGGGGAGGGAGAGGGAATCCCCCCCCCCCCCGACCCGGGAGGAGAAGAAAAGGAAGACCGCCCCAACTGGGGAGGCAGAAGGGTCCAAGAAGGCGGCCACGGGGACCAGGAAAGGTCTCCGACGTAGGACCGTAATAGACTCGTCGTCCGAGGACGCTGAGGCAGACTCTTCCCACGGAGACGGGGAGGAGAAGAAGAGAAAAACCGCCCTATAGGGGGAGGCAAGGATGCTGGAGAAGGGAAAGTCACCCCTTCGGGACTACTCCAACACGGCCGCCTACAGAGAGGAGGAGTGGCTGCCCAGGGGCAAGCCCTGGCGAAATCGTAAGTGTTTGTACGCTATATTTCATTTAATGCGTCTTTGCTCCATTGTTTGTTATAACGCCAAACATGCACATGCAGTCCGGCCGGATCCCATCTCATGGTATCCTCTTCAGATGGGTCTCTGAGTGGATCGGCGATGAATTCACTCCCGACGGCCACCTCCCCATGGCCCGCGGATGACACCGAGGTTTTGTCCCAAAGGATACCGGAACAGGGGGCGGAAATTCTGGAGACGCCCCAAGGCGAAATCCCAGACGCCGGGCACATGGGGGATAAGATCCCCATGGATTATACCGACGGGGGCCGCAGCAAGTCTGGCTCCCAGCCGGATACTGCGCCGGAACCTCCAAAGGTTCTGGATTCAAGTAGGCAGCCCCTTGCTAAGGAGGGCAAGCTGGCCGTGCCGATGACCTCCGTACAGCCGGAGGCATCAGACGATTTGCTGGAAGTGCTTCGCGGCGCTTCCGTTGACGAAGAGCACCGTACTCTCATGAGTATGGTGATTGAGAAGGTTCGGTCCGCCAAAAGCGGATTGACCGAAGCCTGCACCAGCCTCCTTACAGGCTTTGAGGTAAGTAGTCAAAAGTGTAGGAAAATATCACCTGATAGATACTAGCCCGTGATATTCTGTTTGGTGCTCGGAAAGAAAAAGCCAAACGGAGGGTCACCTTTTATCCGCAGAAGTCTAATAGTGAATTTATGTATGAATAAGTAGGCGTTGCTACTGGCCGCTGCCGCCCGCACTGCAGAGGTCACCGGGCTCAACTGGGACCTAAAACAGGTCGAAGAAGAACTCAGCCTCACGAAGAGGCAGCTCTAAGAGAACAAAAGTAAGTGATACCCCGTCCATGTGTCATATAAAGGAAGAAAAATTGGTGATGCTAACAAGAGCATCGCGATTTTCAAATAGGGGCCATGACCAAAGTGGCGGCCCTGAAGAAAGCACTATCCGAGGCCGAAGACAAAGCGGCCAAGGAGCGTACCGAGCGTGAAAAACAGGATGCTCGGGTGGGCGAGGTACAACAAGAGCTCCAGGATTTTGGCAAGAAATTCGAGTCCTTGGAGCGTGACTTCAAGACGCAGGAGTCTGAGCTTGCGAGTTCATGTCGTAATATGAAAACGAGTTCATGTGCGCTATAAAACGCTTTTTGATTTAAAATATTACCTTCTGTGCGGCCGTTTACAAATTTTTGAAAGTTGGCCAGTCGTCGGCTTCCGCCCCCGTGTAACTAGTACTGGGGTGTTCGTGGAAAACCCGAACACTCTTTATACAAATTTTAGGTCCTTTCAGGAGGTGTTTGGCGCAGCGAACGAGGTAATCGCACTATGCGGCTTTATCACTCTCACTTAGCCATAGAAGTCTACAATTTTAAATTTCGGCGAAGCCCCTAGTATTTGGAAGGCCGAACTTGGGGCGCTATACCCGCCTAAATTGGACAAGGCCGATTCCTCGCCTCAAGCAAAAAAAACTTTAAGGATTTAAGACCTCTCGAACAGTGACCAGCTCTCGTCGCATCATGACAGTCGGTTTTCGGCTTTCTCTACTGAGGTGCTCGTCCAGAAGAACTGGGACACAATCGCAGTAGTTCTCCCTATGCTACCTTAGCCGATATAACGGAACATAAGGTACCAAAACAAGGGAGCCGGGCAAACCCAACTATTGACCCAAGACATGATTCGGAGCTAATGCATATAATGCTATAAGTTCGGGGTGCCACACTGTCGAAAGTGTTCGGACTTTTCTTGCCGTGTTATGGGGCGTAGTAAAGCCTGAACGTACCAAAGTGTACGGGTGCAATATTAAATAAACAGTCGAGGGAAAATATGAAGAAAGTAATAATAAGCTGATGCTGTATATTGTTTCCAGTTGTTATTTAAATAATACGGCAAAGCGTATGTTGACAAGTAATGCGATAAGCAAAAATATGACTATTTGACATGTCCTATCCAAGGGCAGGCTGCATGTGGGTATGTAAAACAGGTATAACGATCGTTAACAGAGACCACCTGGGTATTCCCTTGTACGCAAGGCCTCTTGCCTCCTTGGTTTTTTCCTCCAGTGATGAGTCCGGTGATCAGGATCTCTGAAGGGGCTGCCCGAAAGTAGGGTCCTGAAAAAGAAAGAAGATAGTAAATGCATGCGGGTTTCGTGACGGTTGGGCCGCACTGTGAACCGCATGGTCGTCGTGCCTCCGCCTATGCCCATGGTCTTTTGAATGCGTTTTGTGTACGCGCGGCACGAACACCGCCTTGATGGGATTAGGACGGAGGCCGGATTGCTAGTCGAGCCCCAGTCGCGCCGGACGATCCTGTTGCAGGGTACTCTGGACTCGCTTAGCGGTGTTCGGCGTCTTTATCGCCGAGTTGACGGTCTGCCGAAGAAGGCTGCTTTGTACTTCTGCCGCAAGGGCCGCAGTGTGCTCCTCCGTACGGAGAGAGCGGTCTGTGTTTTCATTGACTGTTATAACCCCTCAAGGTCCTGGCATCTTGAGCTTGAGGTATGCGTAGTGTGGTACCGCATTGAATCGAGTGAATGCGGTTCGTCCAAGTAGTGCATGATAGCCACTACGGAAGGGGACAATATCAAAGATTAACTCCTTGCTCCGAAAGTTATCTGGAGATCCGAAGACTACTTCCAGTGTTATCGAGCCCGTATAGCAGGACTCTACTCCTGGGTTTACACCTTTAAAGGTGGTTTTGGTGGGTTTGATCCTTGAGGGATCGATGCCCATTTTACGCACTGTGTCCTGATAAAGCAGGTTCAGGCTGCTGCCACCGTCCATGAGGACTCGCGTGAGGTGGAATCCATCAATGATTGGGTCGAGGACCAATGCGGCTGAACCGCCATGACGGATACTGGTAGGATGATCCCTGCGATCAAAAGTGATCGGGCAGGATGATCATGGGTTGAACTTTGGGGCGACTGGCTCCATCATATAAACGTCCTGTAGTGCACGCTTTCATTCCTGTTTGGGAATGTGGGTGGCATAGATCATGTTTACCATTTTCACTTGGGGGGGGGGGGGATTTCTTCTGTCCCCCTGTGTTCGACCGCCGGGGCTCCTCGTCGTCCTTGCTATGCAGCCCCTTGTCCTTGTTTTCAGCATTCAACTTGTCGGCCTGTTTGAACACCCAGCAGTCTATGTTAGTGTGGTTGACTGGTTTATCAGGGGTGTCGTGAATTTGACACGAGCGGTCGAGTATGCGGTCTAGACTGGATGGTCCCGAATTGTTTCTTTTGAATGGCTTTTTCCGCTGACCGGACTTGGAGCCGCTGAATCCGGCATTGACTACCATGTCTTCTGTGTTGTCGCTATTGTTTTGACGCTTATGTCTGTTGCGCCGTGGCTTGCCATTGCTGTCGCGGATATCTGAAGTGCCAGAGTTTCTTGGTGTGGTGCTACTACGAGCTAGCCAGCTGTCTTCGCCTGCGCAAAAGCGGGTCATGAGTGTCGTGAGGGATGCCATGGATTTCGGCTTTTCTTGGCCGAGGTGTCTGGCGAGCCACTCGTCGCGGATATTATGCTTAAAAGCCGCTAGGGCTTCGGCATCCGGACAATCGACAATTTGGTTCTTTTTAGTTAGGAACCGAGTCCAGAATTTCCTGGCTGACTCTCCGGGCTGTTGGGTTATGTGACTCAAGTCATCAGCATCTGGTGGTCGCACATAAGTGCCTTGGAAGTTATCGAGGAATGCATCCTCCAGATTTTCCCAACTGCCAATGGAGTTCGTCAGCAGGCTATTTAGCCAATGTCAGGCCGGTCCTTTGAGCTTAAGGGGAAGATACTTGATGGCATGAAGATCATCGCCGCGGGCCATGTGAATGTGGAGAATGAAATCTTCAATCCATACCGCGGGGTCCGTTGTGCCATTGTATGATTCTATGTTTACGGGTTTGAACCCTTCTGGGAATTCGTGATCCATTACTTCATCAGTGAAGCAGAGGGGATGTGTGGCGCCTCTATGCCGGGCTATGTCACGACGCAGTTCGAATAAGTCTGGTCTGCTGTGTTCGGCCCGGCCAGACTTGTTGTTGGGATATCCGGCATGGCGGTCATCATCACGCATTATGGCACGCCCCCGCGATCCGTAGATCGATCTTGTCTGTCCTGCTTTGTTTTCAAGTATGTCTCGCAGGTCCTGCGTATTGCCCCGGGCCATAGTGTGTGGGCGTCGGGGTGCAGGCTGGTGTTCGAGCTGATACGCCGCTTTGTCTCGGCCATGAGGTGGCCGGTCCTCGTCCTGTGCTGGTAGCGTGGGCTCTAGGGCCTCCTCCTCGAGTTGAGGTAGCAACTTGTGCTTTGGGTAACTTTTGGTTGGGCGCTCGAGTCCGTATTCCTCGGCTGCCACGACCTCGGTTCATCTATCTGTAAGCAGATCTTGATCAGCTTGGAGCTGCTGCAGCTTTTTCGTCAGGCTTCTTGTAGTGGCTATAAGCCGGCGCTTGAAGCGCTCCTACTCGATGGGATCCTCCGGCACGACAAATTCGTCGTCGCTGAGGCTTACCTCGTCATCGGAGAGTGGCATGTAGTTGTCATCCTCCAAGTCTCCATCTGTCACCAGTTCATATTGGCTAGCTTTCCCGTCTTCCTGTTCGGCCTGTTCGAAGGTAGGCTGATCGGGATTGTATTCGTCTTCGGCACCATCCAGATTGTTTTCGCCTCATGTGCCAATGTTGTTGTGGCGGGGCTTAGAGCGGTGCCGATGACGCCCATGCTTTGATTGCTTCCCTAAGGGGTTATCCTCCATTGCCTCATCACCATTGGTTTCTTTGGGGGTGTCCACCATATATATATCATATGAAGAGGTGGCTGTCCAGCACCCTGTGGGCGGTGGTTCCTGTTCTTCTCATGCATCATCGTCCATACCATCGATGTCTTCGGAGTCGAAGTCGAGCACGTCGGTTAAATCGTCACAGTGGCTATTAAGTGGGTGGTGGGTGGGCAGCGAATTTCTTCATCATCTGCTTCCCACTCGGACCGGACATAGTTCGGCCAAGAGTCTCCTGACAAAAAGAGAGACCTTAATGAATTTAGTACGTCACCGGGGGGCGAGTGGTGAAAGATGTCCGCGGCGGTGAACTCCATGATCGGTGCCCAATCAGATTCGATGGGCACGGATGCGCGCGGTCTAGAACCTAAGACCGGAGACAAGTCCGGGGGTCCGGTGACACAGACTTCCCTAGAAGTGGAGTCTGTGTTCGGCTCCAACGCCGCTGAGTGTACGGCTTCCGTGGCGAGGTCCATCCCCCTGCCCTTGGACGGCGTGATCTGCTCCGGATTAAAGTCCGGAGCTGCCGCAGGTGCGATATCCCGAATACTGTCCGACGGCAGATCTAATTCGTGCTCGTCGTGGATGTTCGGCGCTCCTGACGCAAGCCCGAATCCATCGAAGATCAAGTCTCCGCGGATGTCAGCCGTGTAGGTCAAGCTTCCGAGCCTGACCTGATGGCCAGGGGCGTAGCTGTCGATCTGCTCTAGATGGCCAAGCGAATTGGCTCGCAGTGCGAAGCCTCTGAACACGAAGATCTGTCTGGGGAGAAAAGTCTCACCCTGGACCGTATTGTTGTTGATGACTGAAGGAGCCATCCAACCTTCCAGCGATGACAGAGAGGAACTCTCGATGAAAGCACCAATGTCGGTGTCAAAACCAGCGGATCTCGGGTAGGGGGGTCCCGAACTGTGCGTCTAAGGATAATGGTAACAGGAGGCAGGGGACATGATGTTTACCCAGGTTCGGGCCCTCTCGATGGAGGTAATACCCTACTTCCTGCTTGATTGATCTTGATGATATGAGTATTACAAGAGTTGATCTACCACGAGATCATAGAGGCTAAACCCTAGAAGCTAGCCTATGATTATGATTGTTGTTGTCCTACGGACTAAGCCCTCTGGTTTATATAGACACCGGAGGGGGCTAGGTTACACAGAGTCGGTTACAGAGAAGGAGATCTATACATCCGAATAGCCA
The DNA here is from genome assembly GCF_018294505.1 of Triticum aestivum. NCBI lineage: Eukaryota > Viridiplantae > Streptophyta > Magnoliopsida > Poales > Poaceae > Triticum > Triticum aestivum. The sequence continues at coordinate 451,345,119 of NC_057798.1, forward strand.
AGCTTGCCTTCCATGCAAAGGAGAGTCCCATCCGGACACGGGACGAAGTCTTCAATCGTGTATCTTCACAGTCCATATAGTCCGGCTGTCCGGATACCCCCTAATCCAGGGCTCCCTCAACTAACACCATAAAAGATAACTATATGGCATGCTCAATGTCACCAACGCAGTTGTGCCTGCTGCAACGAAACCTACACATGACCGAGGAGTCGTGGTTGTAGATTTGGACCTTGAGGCCGAGTCCTGAGATGCACACAATGATGAGGTCACCGGGGATGATCCGGTGGCGGCGAGAGAAGTAGTTCCAGCCCTGGCCAAGCACCATGTGCCCCTCGAAGTTCTAGACCTGCACCCAGAACATGCACCGATTGTTCCCCGACATCCTAACCATGCGCGGGAGCCGCTTGATGACCAACCAGGTGTTCATCACCTGCATGAACTTGCAAGGAATGACGAGCATGGCGAGGTCCTCGTTGTCCTTGATCCGCTAGTAGAAGCGCAGCGGCTCCCGGGCCCCTCCTCGTAGCCCTGCCTCGGAGATCATCCCCTTGAACGAGGCAGGCTCATGAAGGCGATCCTGCCAGGCAGGTCCACCATCCTGAGCCACCTGTTCGTGGGGATGAAATCCTCGGTGCGCTCAGCTCCGGCCACCACCTGAGCTCCTCCACCTGCCACATCCCAATCACTCTTCAATATCTTGTGAGGTAAGATGATAAGTACTAGTGCAAAAACTCTTTGCCAAATGCCACTTATCAAATGCCACCGATCAGTTGCACTAGCACTACAGGAAATGGCGCTGATCAGAGACATTTGCCCAAGAGCAAATGCCACTGATTAGTGCACAAACTCTTTGCCAAATGCCATTTATCAATGGCACTTGCTCTTGGGAAAATGCCGCTGATCAGGGTACTTACCCAACAGCAAGTGCCACTAATCAGTGGTAGTTGCCCATGAGAAAATGCCACTGGTCAATGAAGTTGCCCATGAGCAAATACCACTGATCATGGTACTTGCCCAACAGCAAGTGCCACTGATCAGTAGCATCTAGTTTTCTGCAACTGCCACTCATCACTTCACTAGCCTAAGCATGGAAACAACTAAAAAGAGAAACAATGAGTGCCACTCATCAATAGCACCCATTGTCGGTGTCAAAACCGACAGATCTCGAGTTGGGGGTCCCGAACTATGCGTCTGAGGATCAAAGGTAACAGGAGGCAGGGGACATGATGTTTACCCAGGTTCGGGCCCTCTTAACGGAGGTAATACCCTGCTTACTTCTTGATTTACTTTGTTGAGTATAGGGGTTACAAGAGTTGATCTACCTCGAGATCGTAATGGCTAAACCCTAGATGTCTAGCCTGTATGATTTTTATTCTGCCTATGGACTAAGCCCTCCGGTTTATATAAGCACCGGAGGGGACTAGGGTTGTACAAGGTCGGTTTACAAAGGAAGGAAATTACACATCCGTATGCCAAGCTTGCCATCCACGCAAAGGAGACTCCCATCTGGACATGGGAGAAGGCCTTCTATCTCGTTTCTTCATGGCCCATCACTCCGGCCCATGTCACACAGGCTGGCTCCCCGAGGACCCCACAGTCTAGGACTCCCCCAGTAGCCCCTGAACCGGGCTTCAATGATGATGTATCCGGCGCGCAGAGTGTCTTCGGCATTGCAAGGCGGGTTCCTTCTCTGAATACTCCAAAGCAGTCTTTCATAGATAATAGCTGTATCCGGCTCTGTTTAATAATTACAACTTTGAGCTGTGAGGGCAAAAATACTCAAAACAAAGTAAGTCATGTCCATAGGCGATTTTTCCGGCGAGGCGTTATGTCCTGGCCTTGTTAGTATCCCGAACCATTTTATAGCCCCCGCTTTGTGTTTCGAGGCAAGGTCATTAACACATCTTGTCAAAGCAGAGATCGTGTCCCCTTATCACGGATTCTCATCAAGACGGGTTTGGGTAATCCAACCATGCCGTTCACACATCTCCTTGGGAATAGGCAAGATTTAAGGCTTATGAGGGGATGCTTGATATCCACTGCCTTTATAAGAAGATAAGGATCCGTATTTTTACCCCACGCCTTCTTCCTCCTCAGCCCATCTGCCATTGGAGCTCCAGCGCCCAAGTCTCAATCTTTTCCATTGCCACCAAACACCCCAGCCATGTCCGGATCTGGAGCGCAGGGCAAGTGGATGGCTTCCTCTGTTACCAAGGAGAACATCAAGGAGCTCCGGGAAGCTAGGTACTTGGCCGCGGATATAATCCACTGGCTCCCTGCCAAAAAGCAGATCATTCCCACTCCGAAGCCTAATGAGAGGGTAGTGTTCATCCCCCATTTCCATCACGGACTAGGGTTTCCCCTTCATCCGTTCGTCCGCGGTCTCATGTTTTACTATGGGTTAGATTTTCATGATCTAGCCGCAAATTCCTTCCTCAACATTTCAACATTTATCATCGTTTGCGAGGCATTCCTCCGCATCCCTCCCCACTTCGGCCTGTGTCTCAAGGTCTTCAATGTGAAGGCAAAGGTGGTTGAAGGCCAACACGCGGAGTGCGGCGGCACCATGGTGAACAAACTTCCCAACGTCACCTGGCCAAAGGGGACCTTTGTGGAGACTATTAAGGGGTGGCAGCAGGGGTGGTTCTATATCACGGAACCCTGCGATGCCACATGGGCCGCCGCTCCTGAGTTCAAGTACGGGCCCCCGATGCGGCTTACATCTTCACTAAATAAGGTCCTAGATTGGGAGTCGCCCGACGAGGTGACGACGCTGGAGAGCCGCGTCAAGGGCATGATAAACAAGAACACCAGTCTAGCATGTGTGATCCAGGTGATGCTTTTTTGCGGGATTCTCCCTTGCCAACGCCGGACTCTACATATGTGGGAATTCGACCCGGCCGGTCCTCGGACCCTGCAGCGGTTCTTCGGCATGACACATGAAGACATATAGAGGCTGCTTTTCAAGGCTCAAAAAGTCGTGGCCGGAAACGAGCGAAGACCGCGACCTCGACCGCGCTCGTCCGGCCACTCCTGTAACTTTTATGATGACTTTAATTTGCAAACCCAAGGAGTATATTGAACTTTCCATTACTCCCACAGGGCTGGACAAAGAAGGTGGAGCAAATCCAATGTCCAGCTCCGCTACCCAAAGACCCAACCATCCCTTTGGTGACAAAGATGTTGGTTCCGGCGCTGTATCATGCGACAAAGAAGACCAAGAAGAAGGGCAAGGAGGCCAGAGGTGGCCTCCGCTGTAAGGGTGCTTCGGACGTTATGTCCAAAGATACCGAGACCTCCTCCTCTCATTACGAAGATGTAGAGGAGGAAGAAAGCAACGCTCCCCTTAAGGGGCGAAAGAATAAAAGGGCAGCTTCCGTGGATCTAGAGGCGGAGGCGACCAAGAAGGGGAAACCCTCCCTTTCGGATGATTCTGAAACGGATGTTGATGCCATCCCCGATTGGCACCCCAGGACGAAGCCCTCGGCTGGATTGTAAGTATCCAAAGACACCATACACATGTCTGAATTTATGCCTTGTTATTTTAACATATTGAATTGCATGTTGCAGTCCGGCTCGTGATCTCCCCGAAAAATCATCGTCATCTGGGAACTCGCTAGGGCCGAACACGATGGAGAGCGATTTGCCTCCATAGGTCTCTCCACCCACCGCTACGGACAACACCGAATTGTTGTCCCAAAGAACCTCTCTAGGTCACGGGGAGGTGCGGGAGGCCGTGAAGGTAAATGGAGGGTAATACCTGTGTCGCCGAAGAGAGAGGGAAATCGACCCCCATGGAGACCGGTGATTTTGGCCATGCTCAATTAGGCCCCCAACCGAATATTATTACAGAGACCCATACGGCTCCGGAATCGGGCCAACAGCCTCCTTCAAGAGAAGGGGGCGCGCCATCTCCACCGACGTCCTCTATCAGTCCGGAGGCGCCGGACACTCTGGTGGAAGCGCTTCAGAGTGCTTCCATTGTGGAGTAACACCGTACCCTTATGGGTACGGTGGTCGAAAAGGTTCGGTCCGCTAAGAGCGGATTGAACGAAGCCTATACCAGCCTTTTAACACGCTTTGAGGTATGTGACATAATATTTTTTGGCTATTTGCAAAAGGAATGCATGTGTATAGATAGTAGCCCCTGAGACTCTGTTAGGCGTTCGCGAAGAAAAGCCGAACAGAGGATCGAATAATGCTTGGCGGGAGCTAACATAGATGCCTCTTTTGTTGAACAGGCTTCGATGCGTGCGGCAACCTCGCATGCCGCCCAAATGTCCGAACTAAAGCGGAAGTTGGAGGAAAAGCAAGGTATGCGATAACGAAGCATATCTAAAATGATATGAGTTCCAATTTGTTATCTAACTGAGCTTTATGATTATGCTCATAGTTGACACGTCTGAGGTCAAGGCCCTCAAGAGTGCGCTAGCCAAGGCCAAGGAGGAGGCGGATGAGGAACGAACCGCCCGCCGAAAACATGAAGCAAGGTTGGATGAAGTCCAACAAGAGCTCACGGATGCTATAAGCAAATGTGAGTCCCTGGAGCGCAAGGTGTCGGATCGAGACTCCGAACTTGCTACGGCGCTCCAAAGTGCAAAGGAGGCCCGGGTTGAAGCCCAAGGCGCCTGTCGGGAGATCCGAGACGCCAAGCAGATCACGGCGGGTAAGGCCTTTAATATGCAGAGCAAAATTGTAAGGAGAAAGTACACCTTACTAACACACATTTGGAGTTATCCAGGAGCGTTTGTGGATCTACCCTAAAGTATTGCTGATGCTGCAAATTTCTTACAAGCCAAAGAGGGGAGCTCAACAAAGAAGTTGTTCTGGTCGCAGTACCTTGCACCAGAGCATCCTGTGCCCCTCAGTGATCAGCTGAAATAGTTGATCGAGCTACATAGGGTGGCCGAACTGGCCATGAAGGATGTTATAGTCCGTCTTTGGATAGTCGAACCCATACCCAGTAGCTACTTTGGGCTTGTGAAGCGGCTAGTCGATGCATGCCCATAGCTTGATGCTATAAAGCGGCCATTCTGTATCGAAGGTGCCCAGATGGCCTTCGCCCGTGTCAAGGTGCAGTGGGCGAAGATGAATGCCACCAGTCTTGCAACCGAGGGACCGCCCGCAGGCAAGGAGCATCGTACGCCGAAGAGGTATTTCAACGACGTCCTTGAAGGACCCCGCATTGTAGAGGGCCAGTGTTCAAAGGACATCATTTTTGAATGATTATATTTGTGCTGCCCAAACTTTGTATTTATGAAAAAAAGACGTTTGTATAATATTTTTCTTGTTTCATCAGAATTATTTTCCCTTTGTTGTGGCCGTTTATTGAATCTAAGAGTTGGCCAGTCGTCGGCTTCAGCCCCTCGCGTAGATAGTACAGGGGTGTTCGGAACAGCAGGAAAAAAGCACGCTTAACCCAACGACTTGGTCCTTGAAGGAGGTGTTAGTGCGGCGAACCAGGCAATCAGACTATGCGGCTTTATCATCCTCACTTAGCCATAGGAGTTTGACAATGAGCTTGTAGGTGCAACCCCTGGTATTGTTCAATTATTCGAACTTGATTGTTGTAGACGCCTGACTATGTGAAAACCGGTCCTTCGTGTGACATGCTACGTCTTGAGCTAGCGTTGGTTTTCCCCGAAGAAGAGAGGGTGATGCAGCAAGTGTAGTGTAAGTATTTCCCTCGGATTTTGAGAACCAAGGTATCAATCCAGTAGGAGGCTCCTCAAAAGTCCCACGCGCCTACACAAACAAACTGAGAACTCGCAACCAACGCAATAAAGGGGTTGTCAATCCCTTCACGTCCACTTGCGAAAGTGAGATCTGATAGAGATAGTATGATAAGATAAATATATTTTTGGTATTTTATAATATAGATGCAAAAAAGTAAAGATGCAAATAAAAGTAGATTGAAAGCAAATACGATAAGAGATAGACCCGGGGGCCATAGGTTTCACTAGAGGCTTCTCTCAAGAGCATAAGTATTACGGTGGGTGAACAAATTACTGTCGAGCAATTGATAGAAAAGCGCATAGTTATGAGATTATCTAGGCATGATCATGTATATAGGCATCACGTCCATAACAAGTAGACCGACTCCTGCCTGCATCTACTACTATTACTCCACACATCGACCGCTATCCAGCATGCATCTAGAGTATTAAGTTCATAAGAACAGAGTAACGCATTAAGCAAGATGACATGATGTAGAGGGATAAACTCATGCAATATGATATAAACTCCATCTTGTTATCCTCGATGGCAACAATACAATATGTGTCTTGCAACCCTTTCTGTCTCTGGGTAAGAACACCGCAAGATTGAACCCAAAGCTAAGAACTTCTCCCATGGCGAGAAAGATCAATCTAGTAGGCCAAACCAAACCGATAATTCGAAGAGACTTGCAAAGATAACTCAATCATACATAAAAGAATTCAGAGAAGATTCAATTAATATCCATAGATAAATCTGATCATAAACCCACAACTCATCGGATCTCGACAAACACACTGCAAAAAGAGATTACATCAAATAGATCTCCACAAGAGAGGGGGAGAACATTGTATTGAGATCCAAAAAGAGAGAAGAAGCCATCTAGCTAATAACTATGGACCCATAGGTCTGTGGTAAACTACTCACAACTCATAGGAGGGGCAAGGATGTTGATGTAGAGGCCCTCCGTGGTCGATTCCCCCTCCGGCAGAGTGCCGGCGAAGGCTCCAAGATGGGATCTCGCGGATACAGAAGGTTACAGTGGTGGAAATTGTGTTTCGTGGTGCCCCTGTATGTTTTCGGTGTCCGTAGGTATATATAGGAGGAAGAAGTGCGTCAGTGGATGCCCGAGGGGCCCACGAGACAGGGGGGCGCGCCCTATAGGAGGGGGGGGCACCCTCCTATCTCGTGGAGGCTCCGGTTGTTTCTTGACTTGCACTCCAAGCTCTCCGGATCTTGTTCGTTCCAAAAATCACGCTCCCAAAGGTTTCATTCCGTTTGGACTCCGTTTGATATTCCTTTTCTCCGAAATACTGAAATAGGCAAAAAAAATAGCAATATGGGTTGGGCCTCCGGTTAGTAGGTTAGTACAAAATATGATAATAATGTATAAAATAAAGCCCATAAACATCCAAAACAGGTAATATAATAGCATGGAACAATCAAAAATTATAGATACGTTGGAGACGTATCAAGCATCCCCAAGCTTAATTCCTGCTCGTCCTCGAGTAGGTAAATGATAAAAACAGAATTTTTGATGTGGAATGCTACCTAGCATAATTCTCAATGTAATTTTCTTTAATGTGGCATGAATGTTCAGATCCAAATAATACAAAATAAAAGTTCATATTGACATAAGAAATAGTAATACTTCAAGCATACTAAGCAAAGTAATCATGTCTTCTCAAAATAACATGGCTAAAGAAAGTTATCCCTACAAAATCGTATAGTCTGGCTGTTGCTCTATCTTCATCACACAAAGTATTTAATCATGCACAACCCCAATGACGAGCCAAGCAATTGTTTCATACTTTAATAATCTCAAACTCTTTCAACTTTCATGCAATACATGAGCGTGAGCCATGGACATAGCACTATATGTGGAATAGAATGGTGGTTGTGGGGAAGACAAAAAAGGAGAAGATAGTCTCACATCAACTAGGCGTATCAATAGGCTATGGAGATGCCCATTATTAGATATCAATGTGAGTGAGTAGGGATTGCCATGCAACGGATGCACTAGAGCTATAAATATATGAAAGCTCAACAAAAGAAAACTAGTGGGTGTGCATCCAACTTTCTTGCTCACGAAGACCTAGGGCATTTTGAGGAAGACCATCATTGGAATATACAAGTCAAGTTCTATAATGAAAAATTCCCACTAGTATATGAAAGTGACAACATATGAGACTCTCTATCATGAAGATCATGGTGCTATTTTGAAGCACAAGTGTGGAAAAAGAGATAGTAGCATTGTCCCTTCTCTCTTTTACTCTCATTCTTTTTTTATCTTCTTTTTTCTTTATTTTTTTTCTTTGGCCTTTTTTTTCTGGCCTTTCTCCTTTTTTTTTCTTTTTTTCTTTTTGTAAAGTCCAAAGTCTCATCCCGACTTGTGGGGGAACCATAGTCTTCATCATCCTTTCCTCACTAGGACAATGCTCTAATAATGGAGATCATCACACTTTTATGGATTTACAACTCAAAAATTACAACTCAAAGCTAGAACAAGATATGAATCTATGTGAATGCCTCCGGCGGTATACCGGGATATGCAATGAATCAAGAGAGACATGTATGAAGATTATGATGGTGGCTTTGCCACAAATACGATGTCAACTACATGATCATGCAAAGAGCAATATGACAATGATGAAACGTGTCATAATAAACGGAATGGTGGAAAGTTGCATGGCAATATATCTCGGAATGGCTATGGAAATGCCATAATAGGTAGGTATGGTGGCTGTTTTGAGGAAGGTATATGGTGGGTGTATGGTACCGGCGAAAGTTGCACGGCACAAGAGAGGTTAGCAATAATGGAAGGGTGAAAGGGTGCGTATAATCCATGGACTCAACATTAGTCAAAAGAACTCATATACTTGTTGTAAAAATTTAGAAGTCATCGAAAACCAAAGCACTACACGCATGCTCCTAGGGGTATAGATTGGTAGGAAAAGACCATCGCTCGTCCCCGACTGCCACTCATAAGGAAGACACTCAATAAATAAAATTGTGCTCCAACTTCATCACAAAGCGGTTCACCATATGTGCATGCCACGGGAATCACAAACTTCAACACAATCATTCTTTAAATTCATAATCACCCAACTAGCATGACTTTAATATCACTACCTCCATATCTCAAAACAATTATCAAGCATCAAATTGATCATATCATCCAATTCACTTTCTATGATAGTTTTTATTATACCCAACTTGGATGCTCATCATTCTAGGACCGAATTATAACCATAGCAAATACCATGATGTTCTAAGAGACTCTCAAAATAATATAAGTGAAGCATGAGAGACTAGCAATTTCTTCAAAATTAATCCACCACCATGCTCTAAAAGATATAAGTGAAGCACTAGAGCAAAAACTATCAAGCTCAAAAGATATAAGTGAAGCACATAGAGTATTCTAGCAAATTCTAATCAAATAGGCTTCTCCCAAAAGGTGTCTACAGCAAGGATGATTGTGGTAAACTAACAAGCAAAGACCAACATAATACATAATGCTTCAAGCAAAACACATATCATGTGGCAAATAAAAATATAGCTCCAAGTAAAGTTACCAATGAACAAAGACGAAAGAGGGGATGCCTTCCCGGGGCATCCCCAAGCTTAGGCTTTTGGCTATTCTTGAATATCTTGGGGTGACTTGGGCATGCCCAAGCTTAGGCTCTTGCCACTCTTTATTCCATAGTCCATAAAAGCTTTACCCAAAACTTGAGAACTTCACAACACAAAACTCAACAGGAAATCTTATAAGCTTCGTTAGTGAAAGAAAAGAAAACCACCACATAAGGTACTGTAATGAACTCATTCTTTATTTATTTTGGTGTTAAACCTAATGTATTCCAACTTCCTTATGGTTTATAAACTAATTTATTAGCCATAGATGCATTCAAATAAGCAAACAACACATGAAAAACAGAATCTATCAAAAAACAGAACAGTCTGTAGCAATCTGTAACTAACGCAAACTTCTAGAACTCTAAAAATCCTACCAAAATAGGACGTACTGGACAATTTATTTATTGATCAGAAGCAAAAAGAATCAATGCAAAAGCACGTTTCTGTGATTTATTGAATTTTTCTCGTGAGCGCAAAGTTTCTGTTTTTCAGCAGAATCAAATCAACCATCATCATAGTTTATCCTATAGGTTCTACTTGGCACAAACACTAAACAAAAGATAAAAACACATCTAAACAGAAAGTAGAAACAAAATTTAACATTAAACAGGAACAAAAACAAAGAACATAAAAAAAACTGGGTTGCCTCCCAACCAGCGCTATTGTTTAACGCCCCTAGCTAGGCATAAAAGCGAAGATAGATCTAACGAGTGCCATCTTTGGCACTTGATTCATAAGTAGCAAGAGAGGATCTCCTTTCTATGGCATTCATCCTTCTATTCAGAGTAATAACATTGCCATTAATGGATGAAGTAAGATTAAGCATGTTACGGAAATTTGCATCTAAGCTAGACTTCATTTCTTTGATAATTTCATTTTGATAAAAGCACAAGAGAGTGGTTGATTCAACTTTATCATTTAAAGGGTGCCCAAATATGGTTTTCATTTTTTCATAGGTATCTATAGCATCCCCTTCAAGAAAACCTTCTTCAAAAATAGAATCTAGAACTTGTTTGAAAGAAGCGGGCAAGCCAACATAGAAACTTTTTAAGTAAACATCAATTTGATGTTGTGGCACATAGCTAGCCCGAATCCTTAATAACCTATCCCAAGCATCTTTTAAAGATTCATCAAGCAAATAGCGAAAAATTCTGGAGTCATCTTCATCAAAATCATCTAAACTCTCATTGGTGACCCCGGTGGGTCTTCCCGTAGCATCATTGTTTATGAGCTTAGAGAGGATAGAGGGGTTATCCAAGGCACTAGAACTCGGGAGAAATCCCTTAGTTCTTTCTTATTTGGCCATGGCAATGGGAAGGCAAACAAAAATGCGGAGAGGAGATTGGGAAAGAGAGGGCGAATAAAACGGCAAGGGTGAAGTGGGGGAGAGGAAAACGAGAGGCAAATGGCAAATAATGTAAATGCGAGGAAGATGGGTTTGTGATAGGTACTTGGTATGTCTTGACTTGAGCGAAGACCTCCCCGGCAACGGCGCCAGAAATCCTTCTTGCTACGTCTTGAGCTAGCATTGGTTTTCCCCGAAGAGGAGAGGGTGATGCAGCAAGTGTAGCGTAAGTATTTTCCTCAGTTTTTGAGAACCAAGGTATCAATCCAGTAGGAGGCTCCTCAAAAGTCCCACGCGCCTACACAAACAAACTGAGAACACGCAACCAATGCAATAAAGGGGTTGTCAATCCCTTCACGGCCACTTGCGAAAGTGAGATCTGATAGAGATAGTATGATAAGATAAATATATTTTTGGTATTTTATAATATAGATGCAAAAAAGTAAAGATGCAAATAAAAGTAGATTGAAAGCAAATATGATAAGAGATAGACCCGGGGGCCATAGGTTTCACTAGAGGCTTCTCTCAAGAGCATAAGTATTACGGTGGGTGAACAAATTACTGTCGAGCAATTGATAGAAAAGCGCATAGTTATGATATTATCTAGGCATGATCATGTATATAGGCATCACGTCCATAACAAGTAGACCGACTCCTGCCTGCATCTACTACTATTACTCCACACATCAACCGCTATCCAGCATGCATCTAGAGTATTAAGTTCATAAGAACAAAGTAACGCATTAAGCAAGATGACATGACGTAGAGGGATAAACTCATGCAATATGATATAAACCCCATCTTGTTATCCTTGATGGCAACAATACAATTCGTGTCTTGCAACCCTTTATGTCACTGGGTAAGAACACCACAAGATTGAACCCAAAGCTAAGCACTTCTCCCATGGAAAGAAAGATAAATGTAGTAGGCCAAACCAAACCGATAATTCGGAGAGACTTGCAAAGATAACTCAATCATACATAAAATAATTCAGAGAAGATTCAATTAATATCCATAGATAAATCTGATCATAAACCCACAATTCATCGGATCTCGACAAACACACCGCAAAAAGAGATTACATCAAATAGATCTCCACAAGAGAGGGGGAGAACATTGTATTGAGATCCAAAAAGAGAGAAGAATCCATCTAGCTAATAACTATGGACCCGTAGGTCTGTGGTAAACTACTCACAACTCATAGGAGGGGCAAGGATGTTGATGTAGAGGCCCTCCATGGTCGGTTCCCTGTCCGGCAGAGTGACGGCGAAGGCTCCAAGATGGGATCTCGCGGATACAAAAGGTTACGGTGGTGGAAATTGTGTTTCGTGGTGCCCCTGGATGTTTTCGGGGTCCGTAGGTATATATAGGAGGAAGAAGTACGTTGGTGGACGCCCGAGGGGCCCATGAGACAGGGGGCGCGCCCTACAGGTGGGGGGCGCCCTCCTATCTCGTGGAGGCTCCGGTTGTTTCTTGACTTGCACTCCAAGCTCTCCGGATCTTGTTCGTTCCAAAAATCACGCTCCCGAAGGTTTCATTCCGTTTGGTCTCCGTTTGATATTCCTTTTCTCCAAAATACAGAAATAGGCAAAAAAACAGCAATATGGGCTGGGCCTCCGGTTAGTAGGTTAGTCCCAAAAATGAGAATAATGTATAAAATAAAGCCCATAAACATCCAAAACAGGTAATATAATAGCATGGAACAATCAAAAATTATAGATACGTTGGAGACATATCATGACACGGAAAAAATCGCAAGAGATTTATACTGAGTCACCGTACAGCTGACCAGCTATCACCGCATCATGACAGTCAGTTTTCGGCTTTCTCTACTGAGGCGTTTATCCGGATGAACCAGAAACACAATCGCAGTAGTTCTCCCTTTACTTCCGTAGCCGAACAATCGGAACGTAAGGTAGTAACCACAGGAAGCGGGCAACCCAACTATTGACCCAAGACATGATTCGAAGCCGATGCATATAATGCTAGATTCAGGACACCGAATTGTACTGTAAAAGTGTTCGGACTTATGTTATTTTTAAGAAATGTACGTGGCTAAATGGAGCCCCTGGCGATTTAGGTCATGCCGAGGTGTACATGAAAATGAGATGAAAGAAAAGAGGGAATACATATTAGGAAATAAGCCAGTGCCGAATGGGTTGGGCGAAAAACTGTTTCCATTATAGTCTGATTGATACGTCAAAACGTATTAGTACAGAGAATGCTATAAGCATCGAGACTATTTTACATGCCGAGCAAAAGGGAAAGCTGTGTACAGGTACTAAAAAGGGGAAGAGGTGATGTTTGAAGATCCTTTAGGTACCCTGCCATACATCTGCGCTACTTTTCACCTTGGTGTATGATCCTTTGAGAGGATTAATGAGGTAGTTTTCATAGGGTGTCGGGAAAAGGGCCCTTGGCACCATAAAAAGGTGATGTGGGTTGTAGGGAACCTGAAAAAAAGAACTTAAGAAAAATGTAGATATGTGGGTCCAGGTACGGTTGAGCCGCATTGTGGACTTTATCCTTGATGTGCCTCCATCATTGCCCATGGTATATTTAGTGCGTAGTAATGTGCACGCGGTACATACGCCGTAGTTCGGTTGGGGCTAAGACAGAGGCCGAACTGCTAATTGAGCTCCTGACGAGCAGGACTGTCATTCTGTAGGGTAGTCCGGACTCGTTTGACAGGGTCCGGGGGCTTGACTGCCGATGTGGAGTTTGGCTTGATAAGGCCGTCCTGCACTTCCGCTGTGAGGGCTGCGGTGTGTTCCTCGGTACAGAGGGAGCAATCCATGTTTCCATGGACTATTATAACACTGCGTGGTCCTGACATCTTGAGTTTTAGATAAGCATAGTGCGGGACCGCATTGAAGCGGGCAAACGCAGTTCGTCCGAGTAGTGCATGATAGCCACTGCGGAAAGGGACGATGTCGAAGTTCAAGTCTTCGCTTCGGAAGTTGTCCAGCGAACCGAAGACGACTTCCAATGTGATATAGCCTGTGTAGCGGGCCTCCACACCAGGTATTACTCCTTTAAAGGTATTTTTTGTGGACTTGATTCTTGACGAGTCAATACCCATTTTCCGGACTATGTCCTGATAGAGTAGGTTAAGACTGCTGCAACTGTCCATCAGGACTCTCGTGAGGTGGAATCCATCGATAATTGGGTCGAGGACCAACGCGACTGAACCTCCATGATGGATACTGGTCGGATGGTCTCTGCGATCAAAAGTGATCGGGCATGCTGACCATGGGTTGAATTTTGGGGCGACTGGCTCTATCGCATAGACGTCCCTTAATGCGCGCTTGCGCTCCCTCTTGGGGTTGTGAGTAACGTATATCATGTTCACCATTTTGACCTCGGGGGGGGGGGGGGGATTTCTTCTGTCCCCCTATGTTCGGTGGGCGAGGCTCCTCGTCGTCACCCTCGCTGGGCGATCCTTTCCCCGTGTGCTCAGTGTTTAACTTACCGTCCTGTTTAAAGACCCAACAACTTCTGTTGGTATGGTTGGTAGGCTTGTCAGGGGTGCCATGAATCTGGCAAGGTTGATCGAGTATTCAGTCCAAGCTAGATGAACCGTCTATGTTTCTTTTGAATGGCCTCTTCTGCTGACCGGGTTTGGGGCCACTGAATCCGGCGTTGACCGCTGTGTCGTCGGCAGTGTCAGTGTTGCTCCGATGCTTGTTTTTGTTGCGTAGAGGCCTACCGTTTATGTTTCTGGCTTCAGAAGTGTCGGGGTCACTTGTACTGTTGCTGCTACGGGCTAGCTAGCTATCCTCACCTGTTGCGTAGAGGCCTACCGTTTATGTTTCTGGCTTCAGAAGTGTCGGGGTCACTTGTACTGTTGCTGCTACGGGCTAGCTAGCTATCCTCACCTGTGCAAAAGCGGGTCATGAGTGATGTGAGGGCTGCCATGGATTTTAGATTTTCTTGGCCGAGGTTTCTGGCAAGCCATTCGTCGCGAATGTTGTGTTTAAAGGCTGCTAGAGCCTCGGTGTCCAGACAATCAAAAATTTGGTTCTTCTTGATTAGGAACCTGGTCCAGAATTTTCTGGCTGACTCTCCAGGCTGCTGGACTATGTGACTGAGGTCATCGGCGTCCGGGGGCCGGATATAAGTGCCTTGAAAGTTGTCTCTAAAGGCGTCCTCCAAGTCTTCCTAGCTTCCAATAGAGTTTTCTGGGAGGCTGTTTAACCAGTGCTGAGATGGTCCCTTGAGCTTTAGGGGGAGATATCTGATGGCGTGTAAATCGTCACCGCGAGCCATGTGAATGTGGAGAAGAAAGTCTTGAATCCATACCACAGGATCTGTTGTGCCATCGTATGATTCAATGTTCATGGGTTTAAACCCTTTTGGGAACTGGTGCTCCATTACCTCATCGGTGAAGCATAGTGGGTGTCCGGCGCCTCTGTATCGGGCAACGTCACGACGCAGTTCGATGGAGTCTGTATGCGGTTTTTGGCTCGGGTGAAGTTGTGCTTGTCGTTCCAGGCTTGATAGCTGTCTTCTCGCGCTGGGGCACGCCCCCTTGATCCATACATTGATCTGATTTGACCGGCTCTATTAGCCAGGTCCTGTCGTAGGTCATAAGTGTATCCTGCAGCTATTGTCTCTCTGCCTTTATGGCGGGGTGGTGCAGGCCGATGTTCGGCTTGAGTTGTTGCTCTGTCCCGTCCACGTGGTGGTCGGTCAGGTCCGTCGGTAGCATTACGCGTTGGTGGTATAGGCTCTGGGGCCTCATCGTTGAATTGGGGTAGCAGCTTGCACTTCGGGCAACTCTTAGTTGGGCGTTCGAGGCCGTATTCCTCGGCTGCCAGGACATTAGTCCATCTGTCATTGAGCAGATCCTGATCAGCTTGAAGCTGCCACTGCTTCTTTTTCAGGCTTCTTGTAGTGTCTATTAGTCGGTGCTTAAAGCGCTCTTGTTCAAGGGGTTCCTCTGGCACGATGAAATCTTTGTCGCCGAGGCTCTCGTCTTCTTTAGAGATCAGTAAATAGTTACTATCCTCTGAGCCCTTGTTCCCGATAGGATCGTCGGGGTTGACTTGCCCATCCTCCCTATCATCATGCTCGGATGTTGGTTCGGTAGGGGCTTCTTGGTCTTCGGCGTTATCCGGAGTGTTATTGTCTCTGGTGCCGGTATTGCTGTCTTTTTCAGGACGTGATTTCGAGCGGCGCTGCTGACGTCGATGCTTTGGTGGTGCCACGGGGGGCTTGTCCTCGACTGGATCCTTCCCACCTTCGTTGTCATCCTCTTTGGGTGTGTCCATCATGTACACGTCATATGTGGAAGTGGCCTTCCAGCGTCCGGTAAATGGCGGATTCTGGCTTTGCTCTTCTTCGGCATCGTCGTCCATGCCGTCGATGTCTTCGGAGGCGTAATCGAGCATGTCGGTTAAGTCCTCGAAAGTGGCTATGAAGTGGGTGGTGGGTGGGACGTAAAATTCCCCGCTCTCAGCCCCTAGTGTGGGCTGGGCGTAGTTTGGCAGCGATTCTTCTGCAATGGTGAGAGATCGCATTATGTCCATGGCCTCGTTTAAGAATGAGGTTTGGAAAGGGAAGCGAGAGTCCATGGAGCAGCGCAGGACAAAAGTTCCCTTGCCAAGCTCATATAACGCGGATCTCCAGAATTCGGAGTTGGAGTTCGGAGGCGAGTCCGGCTTGATGAGGATAGAGGGAGCTTGGCGTGACTCCCGGCCTGCCGGTGATGCAATCCCCTCCGGTTCTCCAGTGCCAGGCTCTATAGCTGCAGAGAGTCCAACGGGCTTTAAAATCCCGTCTTCAGACCTGGTGGTGCACTCTGGATCTAAGGCCAGGGCGGTGATTGGGGCCGCGAACCCTTGGGAGATTAAGTCTCCTCGGATGTTAGCGACATAGCTCAGATTTCCAAAACTGATCTGATGACCAGGGGCGTAGCTGTCGATCTGCTCCAGATGGCCAATCGAGTTGGCACGCGGTGCGAAGCTGCCGAATACAAAGATTTGGCCGGGGAGAAAAGTCTCCCTTAAGGCGGTATTGTTGTAGATGATCGATGGAGCCATTGATCCTTCTAGCGATGGCATAGTGGAACTCTCATTCAAAGCACCAATGTCGGTGTCAAAACCGACAGATCTTGGATAGGGGTCCCGAACTGTGCATCTAAGGATCAAAGGTAACAGGAGGCAGGAGACATGATGTTTACCCAGCTTCGGGCCCTCATAATGTAGGTAATACCCTACTTCCTGCTTGATTGACTTTGTTGAGTATAGGGGTTACAAGAGTTGATCTACCTCGAGATCGTAATGGCTAAACCCTAGATGTCTAGCCTATATGATTGTGATTCTGCCTATGGACTAAGCCCTCCTGTTTATATAAGCACCGGAGGGGACTAGGGTTGTACAAGGTCGGTTTACAGAGGAAGGAAACTATACATCCGTACTCCAAGCTTGCCATCCACGCAAAGGAGCGGACACGGGAGAAAGCCTTCTATCTCGTATCTTCACGGCTCATCGGTCCGGCCCATGTCACACGGGTCAGCTCCCCGAGGACCCCACAGTACAGGACTCCTTCACCCATTTGCACCCATGCACATTTG
Organism: Triticum aestivum; assembly: GCF_018294505.1. NCBI lineage: Eukaryota > Viridiplantae > Streptophyta > Magnoliopsida > Poales > Poaceae > Triticum > Triticum aestivum. The sequence continues at coordinate 451,362,392 of NC_057798.1, forward strand.
GATCCACAAGAGAGGGGGAGAACATGGTATTGAGATCCAAAAAGAGAGAAGAAGCCATCTAGCTAATAACTATGGACCCGAAGGTCTGTGGTAAACTACTCACAACTCATCGGAAGGGCTATGGTGTTGATGTAGAAGCCCTCCATGCTGGATTCCCCCTCCGGCAGAACGCCGGTGATGGCTCCAAGATGTGATCTCATGAATACAGAAGGTTACGGTGGCGGAAATATTTCTTCGGTGGCTCCCCTGATGGTTTCGGGGTACGTAGGTATATATAGGAGGAAGAAGTACGTCGGTGGGTGCCCGAGGGGCCCACGAGACAGGGGGCGCGCCCTATAGGGGGGGCGCCCTCCACCCTCGTGGCCGCCTCGGGAGCTTCTTGACTTGCACTCCAAGTCCTCTGGATCACGTTTGTTCCAAAAATCACACTCCCGAAGGTTTCATTCCGTTTGGACTCCGTTCGATATTCCTTTTCTTCGAAATACTGAAATAGGCAAAAAAAACAGCAATACGGGTTGGGCCTCCGGTTAGTAGGTTAGTCTTAAAAATGATATAAAAGTGTAAAGTAAATCCCATAAACATCCAAAACAGGTAATATAATAGGATGGAACAATCAAAAATTATAGATACGTTGGAGACGTATCATTGAGTTTCAAGAGAATTCATTGTTTGGACCTTAACATGTGAATTGGTTGCTACTATAACATGAGAAGTTTTATAAGAAAGAATTGTTGTTATGATGCTAGGAAAAGTGATTGAAATTATCATTGATCAAACTTATGCACTTTGCTAGCATTCACACTTTATAAATTATTTTTTTATCATTTACCTACTCGAGGACGAGTAGGAATTAAGCTTGGGGATGCTTATACATCTCCAACGTATCTATAATTTATGAAGTATTCATGCTAATATATTATCATTCTTGGATGTTTTACAATCATTTTATAGCAACTTTATATCATTTTTTGGGACTAACCTATTGACCCAGTGCCTAGTGCCAGTTGCTCTTTTTTGCTTGTTTTTTATATCGCAGGAAATCAATATCAAACGGAGTCCAAACACCGCATAACTTTTTGGAGATTTTTTATGGACGAGAAGAACGCCAGTGGGCCAAGGAACCACCTCGGGGCTGCTCGAGGGGAGCATCACCCACCAGGGCGCGTCAGGAGGCCCAGGCGTGCCCTGGTGGGTGGTGCCCACCTCGGATGCCCCCTGGACTGCCTCTTCGCCCTATAAATTCGCAAATATTCCAAAACCCTTTGGGGTAGCCCTAGATCAGAAGTTTCGCTGCCGCAAGGCCTCTATATCCATGAGATCCAATCAAGACCCCGTTCCGGCACCCTGTCGGAGGGGGGAATCATCTCCGGTGGCCATCTTCATCATCCCGGCGGCTACCACAATGAGGAGGGAGTAGTCCACCCTCGGGGCTGAGGGTTTGTGCCAGTAGCTATGTGTTTAATCTCTCTCTCTCTCTCTCTCTCGTGTTCTTGATATGTCACGATCTTGATGTATAGCGGGCTTTGTTAATATAGTCGGATCATATGGTGTTTTCCCCTCTCTATCTTGTTGTGATGAGTTGAGTTTTTCTCTTTGAGATTTCGTTGTTATCGGATTTAATACTTTTATGGATTTGAGAACACTTGATATATGTCTTGCAATTGAATACTCGTGGTGACAATGGGGTATCGTATTGATTCACTTGATATATGTTTTGGCACTCAACTCGCGGATTCCCGCGGTGACATTGTGGTAATCTATGCATAGGGGTTGATGCACGTTCTTGTCTTTTGTTTCTCCGGTAGAAATCTTGGGGCACTCTTTGAAGTTCTTTGTGTTGGATTGAGTATTATGAATATGAATTTGATTTGGTTTTATTTTAGTACGAACTCTAGGATAGATCGAATCGAAAGAATAGCTTTGTGTTATTTTAGCACGAACTCTTGAATAGATCAAACAGAAAGAATAGCTTTGAGGTGGTTACGTACCCTACAAATAATTTATCTTATGTTCTCCACTGGATAGGAACTTTGGAGTGATTCTTCATCGCACTTTGAGGGATGGTTATGTGATCCAACTATGTTAGCATTGTTGAGAGATTGCACTAGTGAAAGTATGCACCCTAGGCCTCATTTTCCATCATTGCAATACCGCTTTTGTGCCCGTTTACTATTCGCTACCGTGCTATTTTTATTTATTCAGATTATAAAATATATTTCTATGATCCATACTACACTTTTATCACCATCTCTTCATCGAACTAGTGCACCTATACAATGTGCCATCGTATTGGGTGTGTTGGGGACACAAGAGATTTCTTGTATTTGGTTGCAGGGTCGTTTGAGAGAGACCATCTTCATCCCACCTCTCACGGATTGATAAACCTTAGGTCATCCACTTGAGGGAAAAATGCTACTGTCCTACAAAACTCTGTGCTTGGAGGCCCAACACGTGTCTACAAGAATAAAGTTGCGTAGAAGACATCAAGCTCATCTCTGGCGCCGCTGCCAGGGAGGTGAGTGCTTGAAGGTATATCTTTAGATCTTGCAACCGAATCTTTTATTTTCTTGTTTTATCACTAGTTTGGTTTATAAAAGAAAACTACATAAAAAATGGAATTAAGGTTGCATCATATTATTTATCATCTTTATAATATCTTTCTTGAAAATGATGGTTCGGATAATTGTGCTCATTTGATAGAAGAAGAATTTAATAAAATGATGAGCATGATGGCAATGTTGTAGTATGGATTCTTTGAATATCCATGATGTTAATTATATGCAAAGCTACAAGCTTGGGGATGCTATGTTTGATGAAGATGATATTTTCACTCCCCCAAGTTTTGACGAGATAAATTATTATGATGATAGCATGCCTCCTATTCATGATAATTATAATGATGAAAGTGGATTTGGAGAGGTCATGACTTTATTTAGTGATGAATCCACCATTTTGGATGAGGCCTCAGTTGACTATGATAACAAGGTTGCTATCTATGATGATTATGGTGATGACATGTATGATATAAAGAATAATGATAACCATGAAACTTGTCATCATGAGTTTAATTTTCACTCTCATGATATTTATTTTGTTGAGCTTGCTCCCACTACTATTGATGAGAATAAATTTGCTTATGTGGAGTGTAATAAATTGTATATGCTTGTGGATCATGAAAAGAATGCTTTATGTGATAGTTATATTGTTGAATTCATTCATTATTCTACTGAAAATTATTATGAGAGAGGAACATTTGCTTGTAGGAATCACAATAATATAAAGTTTCCTCTCTATGTGTTGAAAGTTTTAAAGTTATGCTTGTTTTGCCTTCCTATGCTAGTTGATTCTTATTCCCATAAGTTGTTTCCTCACAAAATCCCTATGCATAGGAAGTGGGTTAGACTTAAATGTGCTAGTAATGTGCTTCATGATGCCCTCTTTGTGTTTCAATTCTTATCTTTTATGCGAGCATCATTGAACTCATCATGCCTAGGTTAAAAGGCATTAAAGAAAAGCGCTTGTTGGGAGACAACCCAACACTTTTACCAACTGTTTTTGTGTGTTAACATGATTAGGCTACTGTAGTAATCATGTTTTATTGTCTTAATTTCAATAAAGTGCCAAGTAAAGCCTTTGGGGTCATGTTGAAGGTATGGTGAAATTTTAATCTAAAGAAAACACATAGTCTAAGCGACGCCCTAAGGGCTGTATATATGGAGGAAGAGGGGGAATTTCGTGGCCCTTGAGGGAGGGGTCCAAAATCAACCCTATCTCTTGTTTCCCCACACATACGGACTATAAAAACAACCTATAATCAAGTATTTTGAAATAACATGGGCTTGGCCCAATAATAAGGTGACGCAGCACCTAGAATAGCCTGTGGACGGAAGTTTTTTTTTACTGTGTTTTCTTTATTTTGTTTTTGATTGTGCATGTGGACGAAAGTTATGAAGTAGCATCTTGTATATTTCGTCCAAGGCTTCATGCACTCATTATGGTGGCTTCAACGTCCTGAAATCATCACTTGTAACTTTGTTCTTGTTCCCCTTGCGCATGCCATCATCTCCATGCTTGTTCTTGCTCCAATGTTCATCCTTCTCCAAGCTAGGCCCTTCATTTGTAAGCAAAACAAATGTATCCAATTTAGGCAGCATCATATTCTCATGAACATTAGAATCATTTGCAAGAAACGGAAGTACCTGGTAATTTAATTGGTGTGCACGAGCTCTAGTAATTGGTCCAGTATGTGTAGCAACAGGGGCTGTGGGTGTAAGAATGGTATTGATGTCCTCATCATCCTCCCCTTCTTGAAATGAAGTCGTCCTCGACGGAAGTTCATCTTCCTCTCCCAAATAAGGCTTCAAATCTGCAATGTTATTAGTGGGACTAACCCCAAAATCTGCAGACAGCTCAAGTTTATATGCATTATCATTTATTTTCTCTAACACCTTAAAAGATCCGTCAGCATGTGGCATTAGCTTTGATTTGTGCAAATCAGGAAATCTATCCTTACGCAAATGTAACCAAACAATATCTCCAGGTGCAAACACAACATGTTTTCTACCCTTATCTCCAGCAAGTTTAGCATTCATATGCTCAATGTTTTCCTTAGTTAACTCATGCATTTTTAAAATCAATTCAGCACGTTGTTTAGCATCAAAATTAACCTTCTCCGAAGATGGAAGAGGCAACAAATCAATAGGTGCACAAGGTAGGAAACCATACACAACTTCAAAAGGGCACATCTTAGTAGTAGAATGCAATGAACGATTATATGCAAATTCAATATGAGGCAAGCATTCCTCCCATATTTTCTTATTATTCTTCAAAACAGACCTAAGCATAGTAGACAATGTTCTATTGACTACTTCAGTTTGTCCATTAGTTTGGGGGTGACAAGTAGTACTAAAAAGCAGTTTAGTCCCCAACTTAGCCCATAAACATCTCCAAAAGTGGCTAAGAAATTTAGTATCATGATCTGAAACAATAGTATTTGGCACACCATGCAAGCGAATAATTTCACGAAAGAACAAATCAACAACATTAACAGCATCATCGCTTTTATGACATGGTATAAAGTGTGCCATTTTCGAGAATCTATCCACGACAACAAATATGCTATCCCTCCCCTTCTTTGTTTGAGGTAAACCTAAAACAAAGTCCATAGATATATCCTCCCAAGGAACACTATGTACATGCAATGGCATATATAAACCATGAGGATTGAGCCGTGACTTAGCTTTTTGACATGTAGTGCAGCGAGCAATAAAACGCTCAACATCCCATCTCATCTTTGGCCAAAATAAATGTGTAGCAAGTACGTCCTCCGTCTTCTTCACACCAAAGTGTCCCATTAATCCTCCTCCATGCACCTCCTGCAACAACAAAAGACGAACAGAGCTAGCTGGAATGCATAGCTTGTTAGCACGGAACACAAATCCATTATTAATGACGAACTTGTTCCACATTCTTCCTTCTTTACAATTATGCATTACATCTTTAAAATCAGCATCATGCACATATTGATCTTTGATGGTCTCCAAACCAAATATTTTGAAGTCAAGTTGTGAAAGCATAGTATAGCGACGAGACAATGCATCAGCAATAACATTTTCTTTACCCTTCTTGTGTTTAATGACATAAGGAAAAGTCTCAATGAATTCAACCCATTTAGCATGTCTACGATTCAGTTTAGGTTGACTTTTAATATGTTTCAAAGATTAATGATCATAATGTATAACAAATTCTTTGGGCCATAAATAATGTTGCCATGTTTCTAAAGTCCGAACAAGAGCATATAATTTTTTATCATAAGTAGAATAATGCAGACTAGGCGCACTCAATTTTTCAAAAAAGTATGCAACAGGTTTGCCATCTTGTAATAACACACCTCCTAGTCCAATTCCACTAGCATCACATTCAAGCTCAAAAGTCTTATTAAAATCAGGAAGTTGGAGTAAAGGAGCATGTGTCAACTTATGTTTCAATACCGTGAAGGCTTCTTCCTGTGCGGTACCCCAAACAAAAGGCACGTCTTTCTTTGTAAGCTCATTGAGAGGAGCAACAATGGTGCTGAAATCTCTCACAAAACGCCTACAGAATCCAACGAGGCCAAGAAAACTCCTCACTTGTGTGACCGTTTTGTGCTGCGTCCAACTCTCAATAGCTTCAATCTTGGCTTTATCAACTTCAATTCCCAGTGGAGTAACAACATAGCCAAGAAAAGATACTCGGTTGATGCAAAAGGTGCACTATTCCCAAGGTTACCAAACAAACGTGCATCACGTAAAGCAATAAAAACAGCACGTAAATGTTCCAAATGTCCTCTAAAGATCTGCTATAAATCAGTATATCATCAAAATAGACTACCACAAATCCTCCAATGAAAGCACGTAAAACTTCGTTCATTGATCTCATGAAAGTGCTAGGTGCATTAGTTAACCCAAAAGGCATGACTAACCACTCATATAATCCAAACTTAGTTTTAAATGTTGTTTTCCATTCATCACCCAATTTCATACGAATTTGATGGTATCCACTGCACAAATCAACTTTGGAGAATATTGTAGAGCCACTCAATTCATCAAGCATATCATCTAGCCTAGGAATAGGATGACAATAACGAATAGTAATATTATTAATGCCTCTACAATCAACACACATACGCGATGTACCATCCTTTTTCGGCACTAGAATAATAGGAACATCACAAGGACTAAGGGATTCGCGTATATAATCTTTGTCGAGAAGCTCCTGTACTTGACGCATAATCTCCTTCGTCTCCTCTAGATTGGTACGGTATGGCGCACGGTTTGGCAGTGAAGCACCGGGAATTAAAATTCAATATGATGCTCAATCCCTCGAATAGGTGGTAATCCCGATGGCACGTCTTGTGGAAAGACATCAGCGAACTCCTGCAAAATGTTAGTGACAGCAAGAGGCAAAGAGGAAGGCATGTCCTCGAATGAAAATAATTCCTCTTTGCACACAAAAGCATAGCAAACAGATTTGCTGAAATCTAGCTCACCAATATCAGATTTAGTGGCAAGTAAACATGCACTTTTCAATTTAATTTCAGAAGCAACACTAGATGGTTTACTATTAGGCTTCATTTGTTGCTCAAATTCTTTTGCGACAATCTGATTTTCACTCTTATTTTTCTCCTGTTTTGCTTTATTTGCTCTATTAATATCATCTTTCAAAATGGAATCAGGAGTCATAGGAAGCAAAGTAATATTTTTATCCTTATGAACAAGAGTATAATGATTGTTTCTACCATGGTGTACAGATTTTTTTATCAAATTGCCATGGTTGACCAAGTAATAAGGAACATGCTTGCATAGGTACCACATCACAATCAACATAATGAGCATATGTAGAGATACTAAAATGCACACGAACAGTAAGTGTTACCTTAACCTTGCCGCTGTTGTTGAACCATTGGATGTAGTAAGGATGTGGATGTGGTCTTGTGGTGAGAGATAGCTTCTCCACCATCTCCATGCTAGCCAAGTTGTTGCAGCTCCCTCCGTCTATGATGACGTGCACAGAACGTTCCTTCACAACTCCCTTTGTATGGAACAAATTGTGTCTCTGATTTTGCTCAGCTTGTGTGACCTGCACACTCAAAACACGTTGAGCAACTAAACATTCATACCTGTCAGCGTCTTCAGGGGCCGTGTATTGCGTCTCATGATCATAATCATCTCCACCATATTCTTCACGTGTAATAAGAGCCAAAGTCTCCTCATCATAGTCACTAGCGGACTCATACCCACCATCCTCAGTAGCAATCATCACACGCGGAGATTTGCAGTCTCGTGCATAATGACCTCTTCCCTTACAACAACGACAAATAATATCACTTGTGTGCCTTGTTGATGCCATGGAAGAAGAAGAACTCTGAGCAGGCCCGGCAGGTGCGCTCTTGGCAGATAATGGTGGTTGTGCCTGCTTTCTTGTATCACGGTTGGAGGTGGCACCTGATGGAGGTGCTGGTACAGTTGAAGTAGAAGATGCACGTGGTGTCCATGATGAAGGTCGGCCTGCAGAAAAGTTAGTTCGCGCCAATGCTTGTCGATCTTGCACTTCACGTTCAGCTTTACAAGCAAGATGGAATAAACGAGTGATATTAGTATACTCCTTATACTCTAGAATGGTCTGAATCTCTCTATTTAATCCACCCATAAAACGTGCAAGCATAGATTCATTCTCCTCAACAATACCACATCTAATCATGCCAGTTTGTATTTCCTGATAATATTCTTCTACATAATTTTTTCCTTGTCTTAAACGTTGCAATTTTTGAAGCAATTCACGTTGATAATATGGTGGAACCCAATGAGTATGCATAGCAGTTTTCAAAGCAGCCCAAGTAGCTGGAATAGGACATAATCTACAATGTTCAGACCACCATACACATGCAAAACTAGTGAAAGCACAAACAACAGCAGCAACCCGTCTCTCATCGGGATATTGTAAACATGTAAAACGTTGTTCAGTTTCTAACTCCCAAGTAAGATATATATTAGGAACACATCTACCCTCAAATGGTGGAATATTCAATTTTAGTTTAGGAACATGGTCATGATCTCGTACCGGAGGTGGTGGTGCAGGCTTACCATTGCGATTATATACCTGAGGTCGACCTGCTGGTGGTGGTGCTGGTGGCTGCACGTAGTTCTGATTTTGATCAACCTCATCCGCGTAATAGTCCTCCACCTCTGCAGTAGCAGCAGGAGCTACAGAAGCACCAACAGCAGTAGCAGCGGCTCCAGAATTTTGTCTTGGCTCAATAGGAACACGATGTGCTCGCCCTACTGTATCACGGCGTAGAACAGGTTGTGGGAGACGGTTGAGTAATTCATCGAACTTGGCGTCCAACTTGGTGTCAATTGTCTTCTGAGTGTAATCCATCCTCTCCAATGCCTTTCCAAAGCTGACCATCACGTCTTCCACCTGTTGACCCAACATTTGATGAAACTTATCATGAAGCTCCTTGTTCGTCATGTTCTCCCAGTCAATCTCGTCGGCTTGTGTTCCTGCCATAGTTAGCAGCAATAGAAACAGACAAGAATATGATCCTACAGACTACTGGAATATGGTGGTGGTGGGTGTCACAAATCCGTCAGTGAATCTCAAATTCTTACCAGTTCTTACCCTGCAGCAGGTGATGATCGGCAACCGTTATAGTCAAAACTCTCAAAGCTTGGATAGAGCGATTCCTAGGGAGAGTCAAACGCACAACGTAGATGTATGTGGAGCTGGGAAGGCTTATAATATGGTAGCAAAAAGGGTCAGCAATAATCAATTCAGAGATGCAAAGTTGAATAAACGCTCAACGACGGTACTCTGCTGGTCCTAGGCTAAACCGTGCTAGAGACGCGAGCCTAGAACACTAACAAAATCACAGCGCGGGGCGTAAACAAGGAAAAAGCACATTCTGTAAAAAAAATCACTCTTTTTTTCCGCTCTTTTTTTTGCGCCACTCTTTTTTTTTGCGAAAATTCACTATAATGGCGAGTGTCTCAAAACTCTTCCCAAGTCAAGGTAACAGGATAGACACGAAATTTTTGCGACCAATTTTTTTTTTGACTGCCCGGAACCAAATTTGGAAACGGCTCAAAAAAACTTTCTATAATGGCACCTATCTCAAAACACTCAGAAACACCTAAAAATAGGATAGCCAGAATTGTTTTTGACAAGTGCGTTTTCGGAAAATTTTGGGCCTAAACGGAGGGTGGTTTCCAGACTTTTTTTTTCGTGAGACCTACTCAGGCAAGGAAACACGAATTGGAAAGTAGATGGATCTCGAAATCAAACCTAGTATGACAAGAACTCGGATTGGGGGTGGATATATGGTGGTATATGGAAGCGGCGGTGGTATATGGCAATAGTGGTGGTATATGGCAGCGATGGTAGGATATGGCAGCGTAGGTGGTATATGGCAGCGTAGGTGGTATATGGCAGTGGTGGAAAGATATGGCAGCGGTGGTGGTATATGGCAGCAACGATGAAGATGGTGCGGCGGCGGCATGACAAACTATGACAGAACTCGAAACTCTAAAGGACTAGACGCTAAGACCAGCAACTCGACACGACGATGCAACCACAAATTCAACAAAGCAAAATACTGAAAAGACTATGCAAAGGCTCAGACTGGTTCGGATATGATGACCTAACCCTAATTTTTTTTGTGGATTTTTCGTGGACTGTAGGTATGAAGAACAGACTCGATCTAAACTATGAAAAACTATAAAATCTCACCGAGCAACCTGGAAATCTGATACCACTTGATAGAGGTAAAGGTGTCCCGTCTTTCGATGAGATGGTGGCTATCGTTTTTGTGGAAGTCGACTTTGATGATCTGACTACGAACGTGCGAGGACGTCGCGCCTTAGCAATCGCTAAACCAACTCCGAGAGGTTATTGACCACACCGGAGCACGATCAACCTGACCACGAAGGTCTATTTCCTGCAAGCAAACGAAGAACAAGCAAGAAACTAAGATTGCAATCTGGATATGTGAATAATAGAGGAAAGCTTTATTAATGAAGGTGGGGTTCTGTGACGCCTTTGTCTGGTCGTTGAACACAAACGAAGTACGCAAAGTTCCAGCTATGCCGAACTTTTAATGTAAACAAAACCCAAAGTCTAAGCGACGCCCTAAGGGCTGTATATCTGGAGGAAGAGGGGGGAATTTCGTGGCCCTTGAGGGAGGGGTCCGAAATCAACCCTATCTCTTGTTTCCCCACACATATGGACTCTAAAAACAGCCTATAATCAAGTATTTCGAAATTACATGGACCTGGCCCAATAATAAGGTGACGGAGCACCTAGAATAGCCTGCGGATGAAAGTTATGAAGTAGCATCTTGTATATTTCGTCCAAGGCTTCATGCACTCATTATGGTGGCTTCAACATCCTGAAATCATCACTTGTAACTCTGTTCTTGTTCCCCTTGCGCATGCCATCATCTCCATGCTTGTTCTTGCTCCAATGTTCATCCTTCTCCAAGATAGGCCCTTCATTTGTAAGCAAAACAAATGTATCCAATTTAGGCAGCATCATATTCTCATGAACATTAGAATCATTACCAAGAAACGAAAGTACCTGGTAATTTAATTGGCGTGCACGAGCTCTAGTAATTGGTCTAGTATGTGTAGCAGCAGGGGCTGTGGGTGTAACAGTGGTATTGATGTCCTCATCACTTATGTTGCTCAATATAAATTGTGGAAATGATATGCTACAGTAGGCATTGTGTGGAAACAATTACGAATCTTGTCTTTGATAGTACCAAAAGTGAAATGGTTTGCTCTTTATCATAGTAACCTATCTCATAAAGTTCCTATAAGTTTTGTGTGATTGAAGATTTTAAGTTTTGGGTGAGATGTCGATATGAGGAGAATAAGGAGTCACAAGACCCTAAGCGTGGGGATGAACTAGGCACCCCATGGTAATATTCAAGGAAGATCCAAGCAACTAAGCTTGCGGATGCCCCGGAAGGCATCCCCTCTTTCATTTCCAACATTATCGGTAACCTCACTTGGAGCTATGTTTTCATTCGTCACATGATATGTGTTTTGCTTGGAGTGTCAATTTATTTTGTTATTATTTTCTTGCTGTTATTTATAATAATGTTTTGCATCTTTTATTTCAATAAAAGTGGCAATGATAGCCTTTGCCATGCTTATTTTGCAGGTATAGATGTTGCTGTTTCAAAACAGAAAGTTTATCGATGTTGCAAAAATTCCCTAGAAACTTCAGAATATGATAAATTGTTGAAACTTTTTGCAAAATAAGCTCTGATAAATTTTCTACAATGTGGTATTTTTCTGATAATTTTTGTAGTTGAATAAGTATTTATACTCTTGCATTCTTTACAGACTGTACTATTTTGGCAGATTGCTGTTGTGGTTGCACTGTTTGCATATGTTTTCTTGTTTAATGATTCTATTTGAGGATAGGACAATTAAATATGCATAGGAATTTAGTATGCAATGTTGAATAATAATTTTAGTGATTTGGTACAGTAGAGAATGATAAGGTTATTGCATTGGTTTATACTAACTTATCTCACGAGTTCTTGGTTAGTTTTGTGTGGATGAAGTTTTTGAGATTTGGGGAAACCATGATATAAGAGGAATTAAGGAGACACAAAAGCTCAAGCTTTGGGATGCCCAAGTCATCCCAAGCTTATATTCCAATAAGTCTCAAGCATCTAAGCTTGGGGATGCCCCGGTAGGCACCCCACCTTTCTTCTTCAACAATTATCGGTTAGTATCGGTTGAGCCTAAGTTTTTGCTTCTTCACATGATGTGTGCTATTCTTGGAATGTCATTTTGTTTTTTTGCTTGCTGTTTTAATAAAATACTTAGACCTGAAAGTTTTTAAATGAAATAGAGTCCTCAAATAGTTGCCAGGGAGGCTACGTAAGCGACATTCACATCCCATCAACGAAGCTCTTTTCTATGGAATTGCTTTAGTGATTCACTTATATCCTATGAGTGAATTGTTGAATAAATTGAATGTCTTGAAGTTGAAATCATATCATGACTAGTAGTGGCTTCACATTGGGTTTAGAAAGTGAAAGCTTTTGAAACTTGACAATCACAATATTGGTCATGCAAGCAATTCACGAATAATTAGTATAAGGAAGAGAACTTTCACATGCGAATACACTATCTTGGAAATCTTTTGTGATTGTGAGCCCCCATAAAAATATTATATGCCAAAATTGTTGAGTTGGACAAGGAAGACAAAGTAATGATTTATGTTTTTTCATATTCACATGGAAGTTATATTGTCATAGATCCTTCAACATGTGGTGCTTGCCTCCTATCCTTGCTAGCCAAACATTACGCACCAAGTAGAAATACTACTTGTGCATCCAAAAACCCTTAAACCCAAATCTTTTTTTGAGAGTCCACTATACCTACCTATGTATAGAGCAAGATCCTTCAAGTAAGTTGTCATCGGTGCAATAAGGCAATAAAAATTGCTTCTAAAAGTGGTAGATCGTTTAGTGTAAGAGAAAATTGAGCGTTGTACGAACTTGTGATGGCAAAGAATAAAAGCGACAGACTGCATAATAAAGGTTGCTATCATAAGGGGCATATAACGTGATGTTCTTTTGCACTAAGGGGTTGAGCATACAAACAAATAAGCACATGGAAACCTCTGCTTCCCTCTGCGAAGGGCCTATCTTTTACTTTATGTATTTACTTTTATGCAAGAGTCAAAGTTTTTCTTTATATTCCTTTTTATTTTTCTCCTTTGGCAAGCATCATGTGTTGGGGAAAGATCTAGGCACATATGTCTAGCTGAATATGGGTAGCATGAGTTATTATTGTTGACATCACCCAAAGGTGAATGTGTTGGGAGGCGAAATTATAAGCCCCTATCTTTCTATGTGTCTGGTTGAAACGTTTTGCTCATGTGTATGTGGTGAGTGTTATCAGTCATAGAAGACTATATGATGGTTGAGTATGTGGAGATCTTACTTAGACTCTATTGAATAAGTTGAATTGCAATTGCTTGGTGACTGAGAACATAGGTTGTTGAGTATCAAGAGTTCAGTGTTTGGATCTTAACATGCGAATTGGTTGCTACTATAACATGAGAAGTTTTGTAAGAAAGAATTGTTGTTATGATGCTAGGAAAGGTGATTTAAATTATCATTGATCAAACGTATGCACTTTGCTAGCATTCACACTTCATAAATTATTTCTTTTATCATTTAGCTACTCGAGGACGAGTAGGAATTAATCTTGGGGATGCTGATACATCTCCAGCGTATCAATAATTTATGAAGTATTAATGCTAATATATTATCATCCTTGGCTGTTTTATAATCATTTTATAGCAACTTTATATCATTTTTTGGGACTAACCTATTGAATCAGTGCCCAGTGCCAATTGTTGTTTTTTGCTTGTTTTTTACATCGCAAGAAATCAATATTAAACGGAGTCCAAACACCGCGTAACTTCTTGGAGATTTTTTATGGACCATAAGACCACTAGTGGGCCAAGGAAGCACTTGGGGGGCTGCTCGAGGGGAGCAGCACCCACCAGGGTGTGCCAGGAGGCCCAGGCGCGCCCTTGTGGGTGCTGCCCACTCGGGTGCCCCCTGGACCGCCTCTTTGCCCTATAAATTCCTAAATATTCCAAAACCCTTCGAGGTAGCCCTAGATCAGAAGTTCCGCTGCCACAAGGCCTCTGTATCCACGAGATCCAATCTAGACCCCATTCCGACACCCTGCTGGAGGGGTGAATCATCTCTAGTGGCCATCTTCATCATCCTGGCGGCCACCACGATGAGGAGGGAGTAGTCCACCCTCGGGGCCGAGGGTTTGTACCAGTAGCTATGTGTTTAATCTCTCTCTCTCTCTCGTGTTCTTGAGATGTCACGATCTAGATGTATCCCGGGCTTTGTTAATATAGTCGGATCATATGGCGTTTTCCCCTCTCTATCTTGTTGATGAATTGAGTTTTTCCCCTTTGAGATTTCGTTGTTATCAGATTGAATACTTTTATGGATTTGAGAACACTTGATATATTTCTTGCAATTAAATACTCATGGTGACAATGGGGTATCGTATTGATTCACTTGATATATGTTTTGGCACTCAACTCGCGGATTCCCACGGTGACATTGGGATAATCTATGCATAGGGGTTGATGCATGTTCTCATCTTTTATTTCTCGATAGAAATCTTGGGGCACTCTTTGAAGTTCTTTGTGTTGGATTGAGTATTATGAATATGAATTTGCTTTGGTGTTATTTTAGTATGAACTCTAGGATAGATCGAACAGAAAGAATAGCTTTGTGTTATTTTAGTACGAACTCTTGAATAGATCGAACAGAAAGAATAACTTTGAGGTGGTTTCGTACCCTACAAACAATTTATTCTTATGTTCTCCGCTAGATAGGAACTTTGAAGTGATTCTTCATCGCACTTTGAGGGATGGTTATATGATCCAACTATGTTAGAATTGTTGAGAGATTGCACTAGTGACAGTATGCACCCTAGGCCTCATTTTCCATCATTGCAATACCGTTTTTGTGCCTGTTTACTATTTTCTACCTTGCTGTTTTTATTTATTAAGATCATAAAAATATATTTCTACCATCCATATTACACTTTTATCACCATCTCTTTGCCGAACTAGTGCACCTATACAATTTGCCATCGTATAGGGTGTGTTGGGGACACAAGAGATTTCTTGTATTTGGTTGCAGGGTCATTTGAGAGAGACCATCTTCATCCTACACCTCTCACGGATTGAGAAATCTTAGGTCATCCACTTGAGGAAAAATTGCTAATGTCCTACAAAACTCTGTGCTTCGAGGCCCAACACGTGTCTACAAGACTAAAGTTGCATAGTAGACATCAAGCTCTTTTTTGGCGCCGTTGCTGGGGAGGTGAGTGCTTGAAGGTATACTTTTAGATCTTGCAATCGGATCTTTTAGTTTCTTGTTTTATCACTAGTTTGGTTTATAAAAGAAAACTGCATAAAAATGGAATTAAGGTTGCATCATATTATTGATCATCTTTATAATATCTTTCTTGAAAATGATGGTTCAGAAAATTGTGCTCATTTGGTAGAAGAAGAATTTAATAAAATGATTGGCATGGATGACGAGCATGATGGCAATGTTGTTAGTATGAATTCTTTGAATATCCATGATGTTAATGATATGCAAAGCTACAAGCTTGGGGATGCTATGTTTGATGAAGATGATATTTTCACTCCCCCAAGTTTTGATGAGATAAATTATTATGATGATAGCATGCCTCCTATATATGATAATTATAATGATGAAAGTGGATTTGGAGAGGTCGTGAATTTATTTAGTGATGAATCCACCATTTTGGATGAGGCCTCAATTGACTATGATAACAAGGTTTCTATCTATGATGATTATGGTGATGACATGTATGCTATAAAGAATAATGATAACCATGAAACTTGTCATCGTGATTTTAATTTTCACTCTCATGATAGTTATTTTGTTGAGTTTGCTCTCACTACAATTGATGATAAGAAATTTGCTTATGTGGAGAGTAATGAATTTTATATGCTTGTGGATCATGAAAAGAATGCTTTATGTGATACTTATATTGTTGAATTCCTTCATGATGCTACTGAAAATTAGTATGAGAGAGGAACATTTGCTTGTAGGAATCGCAATAATATCAAGTTTCCTCTCTATGTGTTGAAAGTTTTGAAGTTATGCTTGTTTTGCCTTACTATGCTAGTTGATTCTTGTTTCCATAAGTTGTTTGCTCACAAAATACCTATGCATAGGAAGTGGTTTAGACTTAAATGTGCTAGTAATGTGCTTCATGATGCCCTCTTTGTGTTTCAATTCTTATCTTTTATGTGAGCATCATTGAACTCATCATGCCTAGCTTAAACAGCATTAAAGAAAAGCGCTTGTTGGTCCACAACCCAACACTTTTACCTACTTTTTTTGTGTTTTAATATGATTAGGCTACTGTAGTAATCATGTGTTATTGTCTTAGTTTCAATAAAGTGCCAAGTAAAGCCTTTGGGATCATGTTGGGTGATTTTTTGATTTGATCTTGCTGAAAAACAGAAACTCTTGTGCTCACGAAAATAGCTCTCATTTTTAACATAAGGGTGATTTTGAGTTGATTCTTTTTGCAGAAGATTAATATACAAATGAAGCACGTGGTAATATTTTATTGCATAATTTTTGGAGTAGTATAAGTATGGTTTGAGTACAGATTAGTACAGACTATTCTGTTTTCGATAGATTTTGTTTTCAATGCATAGTTTGCTTGTTTCCTTGTTTCTATGGCTTATGTTGCTCAATATAAATTGTGGAAATGATATGCTACAGT
The DNA here is from genome assembly GCF_018294505.1 of Triticum aestivum. NCBI lineage: Eukaryota > Viridiplantae > Streptophyta > Magnoliopsida > Poales > Poaceae > Triticum > Triticum aestivum. The sequence goes on from NC_057798.1 coordinate 451,379,263, forward strand.
AGAAATTGTGTGGAAACAATTATGAATCTTGTCTTTGATAGTACCAAAAGTGAAATGGTTTGCTCTTTATCATAGTAACCTATCTCACAAAGTTCCGTTAAGTTTTATGTGATTGAAGATTTCAAGTTTTGGTTGAGATGTCGATATGAGGAGAATAAGGAGTGACAAGACCCTAAGCTTGGGGATGACCAAGGCACCCCAAGGTAATATTCAAGGAAGATCCAAGCAACTAAGCTTGGGGATGCCCCAGAAGGCATCCCCTCTTTCGTTTCCAACATTATCGGTAACCTCACTTGGGGCTATGTTTTCATTTGTCACATGATATGTGTTTTTCTTGGAGCATCAATTTATTTTGTTTGGATTTGCTTGCTGTTATTTAGAATAATGTTTTGCATCTTTTATTTCAATAAAAGTGGCAATGATAGCCTTGGCCATGCTTATTTTGCAAGTATACATGTTGGTGTTTCAAAACAGAAAGTTTATCAATGTTGCAAAAATTCCCTAGAAAAGTAAGAATATGATAAATTGTTGAAACTTTTTGCATAATAAGCTCTGATAAATTTCGTACACTTTGGTATTTTTCTCATAATTCTTGAGTTGAATAAGTATTTATTCTCTTGCATTATTTACAGACTGTACTGTTTTGGCAGATTGATGTTATGGTTGCATTGTTTGCACATGTTTGCTTGTTTAATGATTCTATTTGAGGATAGGACAATTAAATATGCAGAGGCATTTAGTATGCAATGTTGAATAATAATTTTAGTGATTTGCCACAGTAGAGAATGATAAGGTTATTGCATTGATTTATACTAACTTATCTCACGAGTTCTTGTTGAGTTTTGTGTGGATGAAGTTTTTGAGATTTAGGGAAACAAGGGATACCATGCATGCACACACTATTTAGATGACACCGAAAGCATATATTTGGACAAATGCAGGAAGGATGTGTACCTGGGGCATGGTCAATTTCTTCCGACCAACCATCAATGTCGAATGAAAGGCAAGCATTTCAAAGGCGAGGCAGATCACCGGAAGAAGCTCATCGTCTGTACTGGTGATCACATACTTGCTATGGTCAATGATTTACATGTAATATTTGGAAAGGGTCCCGACGGACTATCTGTTCCGAATGACGTTGAGGGATGCGTACCCATGTGGAAGAAGAAATCTATATTTTGGGACCTACACTACTGGAAATACCTAGAGGTTCGCTCTCCAATCAACGTGATGCACGTGATGAAGAATCTTTGTGTGAGCCTGCTAGGCTTCTTGGGCTTGTATGGGAAGACAAAAGATACACCGGAGGCACGGCAGGACCAGCAACGTGTCCACGAAAAATATGACATGCCTCGAAAGCAATATGAAGGTCCTGCCAGCTACGCTCTTACCAAAGAAGAGAAGGAAATCTTCTTTGAATGCCTGCTCAGTATGAAGGTCCCGTCTGGCTTCTTGTCGAATATGATGGGAATAATAAATATGGCAGAGAAAATGTTTCAGAACCTAAAGTCTCATGACTGCCCGTGATTATGACGCAACTGCTTCCGGTTGCGTTGAGGGGGCTTCTACCGAAAAACGTTCGTTTAGCCATTGTGAAGCTATGTGCATTCCTCAATGCAAACTCTCGAAAGGTGATCGATCCAGAAATCCTACCAAGGTTAAGGAGTGATCCGGCACAATGTCTTGTCAGTTTCGAGCTGGTGTTCCCACCACCCTTCTTCAATATCATGACGCACGTCTTAGTTCATCTAGTTGACGAGATTGCCATTTTGGGCCTGTATTTCTACACAATATGTTACCTTTGAAAGGTTTATGGGAGTCTTAAAGAAATATGTTCCTAACCGCGCTAGACCAGAAGGAAGCATCTCCACGGGCCATCAAACAGAGGAGGTCATTGGGTTTTGTGTTGACTTCATTCCTGACCTTAAGAAGATTGGTCTCCCTCAATCGCGGTATGAGGGAAGACTGGTTGGAAAAGGCACGCTAGGAGGGGAATCAATAATATGTAGGGATGGGCATTCCTTGTCTCAAGCACACTACATAGTTCTACAGAATTCTACCTTGGTGACCTCGTATGTCAATGAACACAAGAATATTCTGCGCTCCAAACACCCGGAGCAGTGTGACGACTGGATTACATGTGAGCACATCAGGACTTTCGGCAGTTGGTTGCAATCACGTCTCATGGGTGACAAAGCTGTTTATGATGAGCTGTACTCGTTGGCCAGGGGACCATCTTCGACTCTATTTTCTTCCAAAGGGTATGAGGTAAATGGGAATACATTTTACACGATCACCCAAGATCAAAAGAGCACCAACCAAAATAGTGGTGTCCGCTTTGATGCGGCAACCAAGAAGGGAAAGGACACATATTATGGTTACATAGTGGACATATGGGAACTTGACTATGGACATGATTTTAAGGTCCCTTTGTTTCAGTGCAAATGGGTCAATCTGTCAGGAGGCGGGGTACATGTAGACCCACAATATGGAATGACAACAGTGGATCTGAACAATTTTGGGTACATAGACGAACCATTCGTCCTAGTCAATGATGTGGCGCAGGTTTTCTATGTGAAGGACATGTCTACCAAACCCAGAAAAAGAAAAGATAAGGAAGTGAATACATCATACGATGAGCCAAAGCACCACATAGTTCTTTCACCAAAAAAGAGACATCATGGGAGTGGAGGGCAAGACAGACATGTCTGAAAATTATGAAAAGTTTCATGAAATTCCTCCCTTCAAAGTCAAGGCTGACCCAAGCACCCTGTTAAATGATGAAGATTATCCATGGTTGGAGCTCAATAAGCAAAGGACACAAGCAAAGAAAAAGTGAAGACTTTCTCTCCACAACTATTATGATGATGCCTTTGATCTAGAATATCACTGTAGTTACATATCAAAAAATGAAATCCCTTTGTAACAGATGAAAAATATTTTTCAATTTCAGTTATGATGATGTCGTAACCCTCTCAACTTTTTAGAGCATGCTATGTGGGTGAAATGATAATACCATGCCAACTTTCAACCTTTTTAGAGTTCATTTATAGTGCTTTTCAATTTCAGGGTCATTTAGCTCAAACAAATCAGTAAATGCATGAAAAATAGCAATTGAAGTCAGAAAGGGTTGAAAGTTGATAATGTGGCTTTGAATTGTGCATTTTGAACACACAAAAAGTGTGGAGTTCAAATAAGTTCAAAAAAAAATGAAATCCCTTTGTAATAGATGAGTTTTCGTCCGAAACCCTGATACTTCGAAAGAGATTGTCCGTTTTGTACATGAAGTGCATCCAATTTTTGTCGTAACCCTCTCAACTTTTTAGAACGTGCTATGTGGGTGAAATGATGATACCATGCCAACTTTCAACCTTTTGAGAGTTCATTTGCAGCGCTTTTCCATTTCAGTGTCATTTAGCTAAAAAACAGTAGATGCATGAAAAATAGCAAATGAAGTCAGAAAGGGTTGAAAATTGATGATGTGGCTTTGTATGGCCCATTTTGAACACACTAAAATTATGAAAGTATTTTTGTTCAAAACATTAATAGCAAAAAGAATTTTTATAAATATTTTTTGTTAGAAACTTTAATAGCAAACTAAAATAACAAAATCTATTTTTGATTAAAACAGACATTTAAAATAACCTAAAAATTCTCAGATTGAATATAATGATAAAACACAATAATATTAAATAGTAGGAAAAAGAATCACTCAAAAGTCTATTTTTATAGTAAAGTTATTCACAAACTAGTGATTCATACAAATTTCATAGAATTGAAATTTAAACTATTCAAATTTGAAAACTAATGGCACTAACAAAAAGTTTATAATTTTTGTGACCTAAAAGCAAAAAGAATCACTGAAAAACTATGAGTATAAACAAAAGAAAATAAATAAAGCAAAAAATAAAACAAAAAAACTGGAAAAAAAACTGGAAAAAAATAAAAAAAGTCACCTACTGGGCCACCGCTGCGTGAATATGACTAGAAACCCAACCATGGGCCAGAGGATTCAGGCCCGCAGATGGCCCAGTAGGCCCACAGGCACAGAGAGTGTGTTTACGCCCATAAGCCTGCATTAGGGAAGAGCTCGACATCGAAGGGGCAAGAGGGCTTATAAAGAGGTCCTAGCCTCTCTCAGCTAGCAAGGTGGGACTAAACTTCCACCGCACCGCGACTATGCCAGGCAGAGGCCATTGGTCCCGATTCTTGCCACCAACTTGGACCAATGCCCACATTTAGTCCTAGTCGAGGCCACCAACCGGGACCAAAGGGATCTGCTTCCCGCCCTTTGGGCTGCTGGATATTGACCTTTAGTCCCGGTTGGTGCCACGAACAGGGACCAAAGGTCTCTGCTTCCCGCCCTTTGGGCTACTGGAAATTGACCTTTGGTCCCGGTTTGTGGCACCAACCGGGACTAAAGGTCCACATTGGTCCCAGTTCTTTGCCACGAACTGGAACCAAAGGTGGTTGCTATATAACCCACCACTTAGGAGATTTCCCCCCACCCACCCATTGTTCTCTCGAACGCCGCCAGGCTGCTCCTCGACACAGGACACGCCCCTGCCCCGACGTTGTTGTTGCTACCTCTTGAGCACTGTGTTGGTTTTCCCTTGAAGAGGAAAGGGTGATGCAGCAAAGTAGCGTAAGTATTTCCCTTATTTTTTGAGAACCAAGGTATCAATCCAGTAGGAGGCTCCTCACAAGTCCCTCGCACCTACTCAAACAAACAAGAACCTCGCAACCAACGCAATAAGGGGGTTGTCAATCCCTTCACGGTAACTTGCGAAAGTGAGATCTGATAGAGATAATAAGATAAGATAAATATTTTTGGTATTTTTATGATACAGATTGGAAAGTAAAGATTGCAAAATAAAGTAGATCAGAAACTTATATGATAAAAGATAGACCCGGGGGCCATAGGTTTCACTAGTGGCTTCTCTCAAGATAGCATAAGTATTACGGTGGGTGAACAAGTTACTGTCGAGCAATTGATAGAAAAGTGCATAGTTATGAGAATATCTAGGCATGATCATGTATATAGGCATCACGTCCGCAACAAGTAGATCGAAACAATTCTGCATCTACTACTGTTAGTCCACACATCGACCGCTATCCAGCATGCATCTAGAGTATTAAGTTCATAAGAGCAGAGTAACGCATTAGGCAAGATGACATGATGTAGAGGTATAAACTCAAGCAATATGATATAAACCCCATATTTTTATCCTCGATGGCAACAATACAATACGTGCCTTGCTGCCCCTGCTGTCACTGGGAAAGGACACCGGAAGATTGAGCCCAAAGCTAAGCACTTCTCCCATTGCAATAAAGATCAATCTAGTAGACCAAACCAAACTAATAATTCGAAGAGACTTGCAAAGATAACCAATCATACATAAAAGAATTCAGAGGAGATTCAAAAATTTCTCATAGATAAACTTGATCATAAACCCACAATTCATCGGATCTCGACAAACACACCGCAAAAAGAGTTACATCAAATAGATCTCCAAGAAGATCGAGGAGAACTTTGTATTGAGATTCTAAGAGAGAGAAGAAGCCATCTAGCTAATAACTATGGACCCGAAGGTCTGTGGTAAACTACTCACAACTCATCAGATATGCTACGGTGTTGATGTACAAGCCCTCCGTAATCGATTCCCCCTCCGGCGGAGCGCCGGCAAAGGCTCCAAGATGGGATATCGCGGATACAGAAGGTTGCGGCGGTGGAAATAGGTTTTCGTGGTGCTCCTAGATGTTTTCGGGGTACGTAGATATATATAGGCGAAGGAGGTAGGTCAGGGGAGCCACGAGGGGCCCACAAGGGTGGGGGGCGCGCCCACCCCCCTAGGGCGTGCCTTGCAGCCTCATGGCCACATCGGTTGCTTCTTGACGTCCACTCCAAGTCTCCTGGATTGCGTTTGTTCCAAAAAGATCACTCCCGAAGGTTTCATTCCGTTTAGACTCCGTTTGATATTGCTTTTCTTCGAAACACTGAAATAGGCAAAAAAACAGCAATACGGGTTGGGCCTCCGGTTAGTAGGTTAGTCCCAAAAAATGATATAAAAGTGTAAAGTAAAGCACATAAACATCCAAAACAGGTAATATAATAGCATGGAACAATCAAAAATTATAGATACGTTGGTGACGTATCAAGCATCCCCAAGCTTAATTCATGCTCGTCCTCGAGTAGGTAAATGATAAAAACAGAATTTTTGATGTGGAATGCTACCTAGCATATTTCTCAATGTAATTTTCTTTATTGTGGCATGAATGTTCAGATCCAAATGATTCAAGATAAAAGTCCATTTTAACATAAAAATAGTAATACTTCAAGCATACTAACAAAGTAATCATGTCTTATCAAAATAGCATTGCCAAAGAAAGCTTATCCCTACAAAATCATATACTTAGGCTATGCTTCATTTTCATCACACAAAATACTCCCATCATGCACAACCCCAGTTTCAGCCAAGCATTTGGTTCATACTTTTTAACACGCTTCAGCCTTTTCAACTCTCACGCAATACATGAGCGCAAGCCATGGATATAGCACTATATGTGGAATGGGATGGTGTTTGTGAAGATGACAAAAAAGGGAGAATATAGTCTCACATCAACTAGGCGTATCAATGGGCTATGGAGATGCCCATTAATAGATATCAATGTGAGTGAGTAGCGATTGCCATGAAACGGATGCACCAGAGCTATAAATATATAAAATCTCAACAAAAGAAACTAAGTGGGTCTGCATCCAACTTGCTTGCTCATGAAGACCTAGGGCATTTTGAGGAGGCCCATCATTGGAATATACAAGCCAAGTTCTATAATGAAAAATCCGCACTAGTAAATGAAAGTGACAACATAGGAGACTCTCTATCATGAAGATCATGGTGCTATTTTGAAGCACAGGTGTGGAAAAAGGATAGTAACATTATCCCTTCTCTCTTTTCTCTCATTTTTTTGGTGGGCTTCTTTGGCCTCTTTTATTTTTATAAAGTCCGAAGTATCATCCCGACTTGTGGGGGAATCATAGTCTTCATCATCCTTTCCTCACTTGGGACAATGCTCTAATAATGAAGATCATCACACTTTTATTGATTTACAACTCAAGAATTACAACTCAATACTTAGAACAAAATATGACTCTATGTGAATGCCTCCGACGGTGTACCGGGATATGCAATGAATCAAGAGTGACATGTACGAAAGAATTATGAAGGTGGCTTTGCCATAAATACGATGTCAACTACATGATCATGCAAAAGCAATATGACAATGATGGAGTGTGTCATAATAAACGGAACGGTGGAAAGTTGCATGGCAATATATCTCAGAATGGCTATGGAAATGTCATAATAGGTAGGTATGGTGGCTGTTTTGAGGAAGGTAAATGGTGGGTGTATGATATCGGCAAAAGTTGCGCGGCATAATAGAGGCTAGCAATGGTGGAAGGGTGAGAGTGTGTATAATCCATGGACTCACATTAGTCATAAAGAACTCATATACTTATTGCAAAAGTTTACTAGCCCTCGAAGCAAAGTACTACTACGCATGCTCCTAGGGGAAGGGTTGGTAGGAGTTAACCATCATGCGATCTCGACCTCCACACATAAGGAAGGCAATCAAAAGAGCACCCCATGCAACAAATTTGTTACACAACTTTTACCAAACGTGCATGCTACGGGGCTTGCCAACTTTAACACAAGTATTTCTCAATTTCATAATTACCCAACTAGCATGACTCTAACATTAATACCTTTATATCTCAAAACAATTATCAAGCATCAAATTGATCATAGTGTTTAATGCACTTTCTATGATAGTTTTTATTATACCCAACTTGGATGTCCATCATATTAGGACCAATTTTATAACCATAGCAAATACGATGATGTTATAGAAGACTCTCAAATAATATAAGTGAAGCATGAGAGACCAATAATTTCTACAAAATTAAGCCACCGCCGTGCTCTAAAAAGATATAAGTGAAGTACTAGAGCAAAATTGCCTAGCTCAAAAGATATAAGTGAAGCACATAGAGTATTCTAATAAATTCCGAATCATGTGTGTCTCTCCCAAAAGGTGTGTACAGCAAGGATGATTGTGGTAAACTAAAAAGCAAAGACTCTATCATACAAGACGCTCCAAGCAAAACACATATCATGTGGCGAATAAAAATATAGCTCCAAGTAAAGTTACCAATAGACAAAGACGAAAGAGGGGATGCCTTCCTTGGCATCCCCAAGCTTAGGCTTTTGGTTTTCCTTGAATTATATTGGGGTTCCATGGGCATCCCCAAGCTTAGCTCTTGCCACTCCTTATTCCATAGTCCATCAAATCTTTACCCAAAACTTGAAAACTTCACAACACAAAACTCAACAGGAAATCTCATAAGCTCTGTTAGTGCAAGAAAGAAAACCACCACTTAAGGTACTATAATGAACTCATTATTTATTTATATCAGTGTTAAAGCTACTGTATTCCAACTTCTCTATGGTTCATACCCCCCGATACTAGCCATATATTCATCAAAATAAGCAAACAACACACGAAAAACAGAATCTGTCAAAAACAGAACAGTATGTAGCAATCTATAACTTTCGAATACTTCTGGAACTCTAAAAATCCAACAAAAATAGGGAGTCCTAAGAAATTTGTCTATTGATCTACTGAAAAGATAATAAACTAAAAATCACGTTTTTGTGATTTATTAAAATTATTCTCGTGCGTGTAAAAGTTTCTTTTTTTCAGCAAGATCAAATTAACTATCACCCAAGATGATCCTATAGGTTCTACTTGGCACAAACACTAATTGAAACATAAAACCACATCTAAATAGAGGCTAGATTAATTATTTAATACTAAACAGGAGCAAAAAGCAAGGAACAAAAATAAAATTGGGTTGCCTCCCAACAAGCGCTATCGTTTAACGCCCCTAGCTAGCCATAAAAGCGAGGAAAAATCTAAGTATTCACATCTTTGGTGTTCAATTCATAAGTGGCTGTCATAATAGATTCATAAGGTAATTTTATTTTCTTCCTAGGAAAGTGTTCCATGCCTTTCCTTAATGGAAATTGGAATCTAATATTTGCTTCCTTCATATCAATAATTGCACCAATCGTTCAAAGGAAAGGTCTACCAAGAATAATAGGACATGAAAAATTGCAATCTATATCAAGAACAATAAAATCTACGGGCACATAATTCCTATTTGCAACAATAAGAACATCATTAATCCTTACCATAGGTTTCTTAATAGTGGAATCCGCAAGGTGCAAGTTTAAAGAGCAATCATCAAATTCACGGAAACCTAGCACATCACATAAAGTTTTTGGAATCATGGAAACACTAGCACCCAAATCACACAAAGCATAGCATTCATGATCTTTAATTTTAATTTTAATAGTAGGTTCCCACTCATCATAAAGTTTTCTAGGGATAGAAACTTCTAATTCAAGTTTTTCCTCATAAGATTGCATCAAAGCATCAACGATATGTTTGGTAAAAGCCTTATTTTGACTATAAGCATGAGGAGAATTCAACACGGATTGCAACAAGGAAATACAATCTACTAAAGAACAATTATCATAATTAAATTCCTTGAAATCCAAAATAGTGAGTTCATTGCTATGTAAAGTTTTAACCTCTCCAATCCCACTTTTACCAAATTTAGCATCAAGATCTAAAAACTCCGAATCATTGGCACGCCTTTTAACTAAAATTGACTCATCTCCAGTCCCATCATTATCAAGATTCATACTGCAAAACAAAGATTTAATAGGGGACACATCAATTACTTTCAGATCTTCATCATTATTTCCCCCTAACCCTTCTGGTTTGACAACCATCTTATTAACTAAGGTGGATTGCTTATCAGCAATTTGGGCTATTGATTTTTCAAGATGAGCAATCTGAGAATTCAAACCATAAAATTCTTTAGACATATCATCAAGCTCTTTATTCATGTACTCCATAAAGCTTTTTTGTTCTTTAAGCTCGTTCCTAAAGAAATTATTATGCTCAAATTGTAAAGTCATAAAGCTTATAACGTTTAATTCAATCTCTTCCAACCTTCTAAGATGAAGATCAGCGTTCTTAGGCAAAGCCATAAGGGCAAACAGGCACACAAGAGGCAAGCAAAAGAGAGGCGAACGGGAAAGAGAGGGCGAACAAAACGACAAGGGTGAAGTGGGGGAGAGGAAAACGAGAGGCAAATGGCAAATAATGTAATTCGAGGGAGATGAGTTTGTGATGGTACTTAGTACGTCTTGAGCACTGCATTGGTTTTTCCTTGAAGAGGAAAGGGTGATGCAGCAAAGTAGCGTAAGTATTTCCCTCAGTTTTTGAGAACCAAGGTATCAATCCAGTAGGAGGCTCCTCACAAGTCCCTCGCACCTACACAAACAAACAAGAACCTCGCAACCAACGCGATAAAGGGGTTGTCAATCCCTTCACGGTAACTTGCGAAAGTGAGATCTGATAGAGAAAATAAGATAAGATAAATATTTTTGGTATTTTTATGATATAGATTGGAAAGTAAAGATTGCAAACTAAAGTAGATCGGAAACTTATATGATAAAAGATAGACCCGGGGGCCATAGGTTTCACTAGTGGCTTCTCTCAAGATAGCATAAGTATTATGGTGGGTGAACAAATTACTGTCGAGCAATTGATAGAAAAGTGCATAGTTATGAGATTATCTAGGCATGATCATGTATATAGGCATCACATCCGCAACAAGTAGATCGAAACGATTCTACATCTACTACTATTACTCCACACATCGACCATTATCCAGCATGCATCTAGAGTATTAAGTTCATAAGAACAGAGTAACGCATTAGGCAAGATGACATGATGTAGAGGGATAAACTCAAGCAATATGATATAAACCCCATCTTTTTATCCTCGATGGCAACAATTCAATAGGTGCCTTGCTGCCCCTGCTGTCACTGGGAAAGGACACAGCAAGATTGAGCCCAAAGCTAAGCACTTCTCCCATTGCAAGAAAGATCAATCTAGTAGGCCAAACCAAACTAATAATTCGAAGAGACTTGCAAAGATAACCAATCATACATAAAAGAATTCAGAGGAGATTCAAATATTTCTCATAGATAAACTTGATCATAAACCCACAATTCATTGGATCTCGACAAACACACCGCCAAAAGAGTTACATCAAATAGATCTTCAAGAAGATCGAGGAGAACTTTGTATTGAGATTTAAAGAGAGAGAAGAAGCCATCTAGCTAATAACTATGGACTCGAAGGTCTGTGGTAAACTACTCACAACTCATCGGAGAGGCTATGGTGTTGATGTAGAAGCCCTCCATGATCGATTCCCCCTCCAACGGATCACCGGTGAAGGCTCCAAGATGGGATCTCGCGGATACAGAAGGTTGCGGTGGTGGAAATAGGTTTTCGTGGTGCTCCTGGATGTTTTTACGGTACATACATATATATAGGCGAAGGAGGTAGGTGAGGGGAGCCACGAGGGGCCCATGAGGGTGGGGGGCGCGCCCACCCCCCTAGGGCGCGCCTTGCACCCTTGTGGCTTCCTTGGTTGCTTCTTGACGTCCACTCCAAGTCTCCTGGATTGCGTTTATTCCAAAAAGATCACTCCCGAAGGTTTCATTCCGTTTGGACTCCGTTTGATATTGCTTTTCTTCGAAACACTGAAATAGGCAAAAAAACAGCAATTTGGGTTGGGCCTCCGGTTAGTAGGTTAGTCCCAAAAATGATATAAAAGTGTAAAGTAAAGCCCGTAAACATCCAAAACAGGTAATATAATAGCATGGAACAATCAAAAACTATAGATACGTTGGAGACGTATCAATCGTCGCCTCCCCGAGCTGTCCCGAGGTTGTCGTCGCCCCGTGCCCCTGCCCTGCCCCGACGCACCGCCCCGTGCCCCTTACCTCGACGCTGCTCGCCCCATGCCCGGCCCTGCCCCGACGCCGCCCGCGCCCCCGGCCTGCCCCGACCACGCCGCACCTCTCCTCCCCGTTCGGTCCGGCCGGCCTCCTCCCTCTCTGTCCTGTTTTTATATATATGATGATTTTTTCCAGAGATGATAAGTAGTGTATATGATGATATGTATGTGTATATATGATGATATGTCCTGATTTTTCATAAAAAACATTTGTTCATATATATGATGTTTTTTGTTCATAGAATATGATGTTCTTTTGTTCATAGATGATCATATATATGATGTTTCTTTGTTCATATGTATGCATGGATGTGGATGAAATATGATGTTTTTTTATTCGTAGAATTGTTTTTGTTCATGAGAGAGAGGCGGGGATGTCGGACATTCATGAGAGAGGCGGACATGTCATGTGGCATTTTTTTGGTTCATATATATGATGATTTTTTTTCACAGATGATATGTATGTGTATGTGTGATGATATGTCATGTTTTTTCATATTTTTTTTGTTCATATATATAATGATTGCATTGATAAAAAAGGGTACATAATATAAACAAGGGTTTGATTTTTAATAGCCAAAGGTGAAAACAAAACTCTCACCTATGAGAGAAAATGGCCGACGGTAGATGTGTGCCTCTCGGTTATTTGAGAAAATACCCGATGTCGGTGTATAGTGATAACCGGCGGTTGACTTCCCCACTCGATGATATGTTTCAATGGACAACATCGATGAATGTAGAATGAACGATGTTATATTCTAGATAATTTAGTATAAGAAGATTCCAAGAACTAACATCTAGCATTCTATTGTAAGCGAGTGCATTATGTTCATTTTCAGAATTAATATATAGGATGATTAAAAAATTGGTAAAGGACAATACAAAGATGATGTTTTAAAAAATGCACTTACAAAAGTACTAGTTTGCTAATTTCTTGGTCATGTACTTCTGTAACTTGGCTTACAAACAAATGCACTTAAAAATGCACTTACAAAATATCATTTTGGTCTTTGAATAATTCTTTGTGATTTTATTGTTCTAGACAATATTAAATAACATTTTGGTCACTTGGGCTTGGGGATAAGCAACTCATCCGGCCACTCTCATTGCTTCTTGACGCCGGCCATGGAGCCTAAGAATAGGCCGTCTGCAAGAGCTTTTCGCCGTGTTCAAGATCAATGGGAAGAGACTTTCAGCTGATGCCTGCTAGAACTACGTCGGTATTTCCCCAAAGAGGAAGGGATGATGCAATATAGCGACGGTAGGTATTTTCCTCAGTGATTAGACCAAGGTTATCGAACCAGTAGGAGAACCTCCTAACACCATGTAAACACCCCTGCACACAAATAACAAATACTCGCAACCCGACGTGTTAAAGGGGTTGTCAATCCCTTTCAGGTACGGCGCCTCAAGTAGGCAAGATAATGAGAGATAATTGTGGTAGATAGGATAAATAGATAGTGGAATAAATAAATTGCAGCAAGGTATTTTTGTATTTTTGGTGTAATAGATCTGAAAAATAAAAGCAAAAGAAAATAGATCACAAAGGCAAATATGATGATAAGAGACCCGGGGGCCGTAGGTTTCACTAGTAGCTTCTCTCGAGAAAAATAACAAACGGTGGGAAAACAATTACTGTTAGGCAATTGATAGAACTTCAAATAATCATGACGATATCCAGGCAATGATCAATATATAGGCATCACGTCCAAAATGTGACGCCCGGATAATTAAGCTACAGTGAACCTCCGCTAATGATGCCATGTCACCTCGATTATAGTTGCTAATCTCGAGTTAGTTCGAAACCGATTCAAATTCAAGATTTTAATTAAAGACAAACAATAAAAGTTTTCAAAAATTAAAACTAAAATGTTCGGTGGTTGTCAAATATTACAAAGGTAATTGTGGTGAAGTAAATACATTTTTGGAAAATGTCTAAATAACTTAAACTGATTTAAAACAGAAAAGTAAATAAATAAAAGAAAACAAAACAAAACTAAAACAAAAAAAGGGGGGAAGCCCCCCGGACCAGGCGGCCCAGCTCAACCCGGCCACAGCCCCTGCCTCCCTGGACCGCCACCAGCCTGGTCGGCCCAGCCGGCCCATCTCCTCGCACCGCACCCCCCCCCATTCCTGTTCGTCAGACGCGCGCCGCTACAGGGTGCGGTCGCCACCGGACCCGCTCGCCGGCGTCGAGGTGGATAAGGACGCCGACGCCGCGCCCCCACGGTCTCTCCTCCCACTCGCCCCCACTCTCCCCTCGGTCCTTGCGCCTTCCCCCTCAGATCCACCACGCTCCCCCTTGTTCCCCTCCGTAACCGAGCGCCGCCGTCGCCATGGCTGCGCCATAGCCACGGCCACCGGCCACCCCGCGCCTCGCTAGCACGTCCACGAGACGCGCCTTCGACCTCTACCTCGGCTACGCCTCGCCATCGAGCTCGAGGAGCACCGCAGGCCACGGATCGAGTCATCTGCTTCCTCGACGGCCGCCGGCGATCCCCTTCCTCCCCGGCGAGCTCTGCTGCTCCTAAGCCACCAAGGGTCTTTCTTGACCGCTCGGTGAGCTCCACTCCGTCCTCTCCCCTCTCCTTCTTCGCCTCACTGCGCCCTAGCTAGCTGCCGCCGAAACACCCGAGCGCCCCGTCGCGGATCTCGTCACCGGCGCCCTTCCGGTGACCAAATGGTCACGGGGCCGAGCCCCTTGTGCTCAGCGCGTCGTGCAGCTCCCCCCTGGCCTTCCCGTTAGCCCCGAAGCGCGCTGAGTCGCCGTGGTCGTCTCACGCCCGAACCACCTCACCGCCGATGAGCTCGCCACGCTCATTTCCGGCCACCACTGCCCGCGCAACCACCACTAACCGACGCGTCGTCGTCTCGCCGTTCTAACGCGCCCGACCGCGCTCGCTTTGGTGCTCCGTAGCACGATTCCGGCCAACTCCGGCGAGGCACCGCCATTGTTTTGGTCGCCGGAGTCACTCCGGCACCAGCCGCTAACGTGGCTGGCCTGGGGCCACCCCAGAGCCACTGCCAGTGGGCCCTGCGGGTCCTAGTTGACTGGGTTGACCCAGTCAACTGCTGACATGGCAGCTACTGCCACTGACATGCGGGCCCCATGTCTTAAACGAATAAAAATAAATAGATAAATTGCTAATTAATTAAATTAGTTAATTAAACACTAATCTCTCACTGACTACCGGGCCCCACCCACTAATTAACCCATTTTAGTTAGTTTTAAGACTCTGTTAAGGCCCTTGACAATGACATGTGGGTCCCGCTGGACCCACCTGTCTGGTTTGACTGGTCAACTGACCAGTTGGCCTGCTGACATCACTCCGATGTCATGCCTACGTCATCACACACTGTTTTGGATAATGTTGGAATTAAATATATAATTAAAATCAGAAAATGATTTAAATCTTTATAAAATCATATCTTTTAATCCTTAACTCGGATGAAAATACTTTCTACATGAAAGTTGCTCAGAACGACGAGACGAACCCGGATACGCAGCCCGTTCATCCACCACACACCTCTAACATACCAAACACGCAACTTTCCCCCTCCGGTTCATCTGTCCGAAAACGCGAAACACCGGGAATACTTTCCCGGATGTTTCCCCCCTTCGTCGGTATCACCTACTACTGCGATTGGGCACACCTAGCATCGTTACTTGTCATGTCATGCATCGATATGCATTTGTTTGCATTGTATTCGTTGTTTCTTCCCCCTCTTCTCTCCGGTAGACTACGAGACCGACGCTGCTGCTGCCCAGTTCGACTACGGAGTTGACGACCCCTCCTTCTTGCCAGAGCAACCAGGCAAGCCCCCCCTTGATCACCAGATATCGCCTATTCTACTCTATACTGCTTGCATTAGAGTAGTGTAGCATGTTACTGCTTTTTGTTATACCTATCCTGATGCATAGCCTGTCCTTGTTACTACTGTTGATACCTTTACCCGTAATCCTAAATACTTAGTATAGGATGCTAGTTTATCATCATTGGCCCTACATTCTTGTCAGTCTGCCTTGCTATACTATTGGGCCGTGATCACTCGGGAGGTGATCACGGGTATATATTATACATACTTACATACTATACAGATGGTGACTAAAGTCGGGTCAGCTCGAAGAGTACCCGCGAGTGATTCACGGATTGGGGGCTGAAAGGACCTTTGTCCCGACGGCCCTCTGTGTGGATCTTTGTGGCGGAGCGACAGGGCAGGTTGAGACCGCCTAGGAGAGAGGTGGGCCTGGCCCTGTTCGGCGTTCGCGGATACTTAACACGCTTAACGAGATCTTGGTATTTGATCTGAGTTGGCTACGAGCCTATACGCACTAACCATCTACGCGGGAGTAGTTATGGGTATCCCGACGTCGTGGTATCAGCCGAAGCACTTCAGGCGTCAGCGACGGAGCGGCGCGCGCCGGATTGGACTGGAACGCCTGCTAGGCTAGGTCTACTTCCGGCCGCCCTCGCAACATGCAGGTGTGCTATGGGCGATGGGCCCAGACCCCTGTGCGCTTAGGTTTAGACCGGCGTGCTGGCCTCTCTGTTTTGCCTAGGTGGGGCTGCGACGTGTTGATCTTCCGCGGCCGGGCATGACCCAGGAAAGTGTGTCCAGCCAAATGGGATCAAGCGTGCTGGGTAAGTTGGTGCACCCCTGCAGGGAAGTTAATCTATTCGAATAGCCGTGATCTTCGGTAACAGGACGACTTGGAGTTGTACCTTGACCTTATGACAACTAGAACCGGATACTTAATAAAGCACACCCTTCCAAGTTCCACAGACAACCCGGTGATCGCTTTTCTACAGGGCGACAAGGAGAGGATCGCCGGGTAGGTTTATGCTATGCGATGCTGCCTGGAGATGCTACTTGGAGATGCTACTTGGAGATGCTACTTGGAGGACTTCATCCTACTCTCTTCTACATGCTGCAGGACGGAGGCTGCCAGAAGCGTAGTCTTCGACAGGATTAGCTATCCCCCTCTTATTCTGGCATTCTGCAGTTCAGTCCACTGATATGGCCTCCTTACACATATACCCATGCATATGTAGTGTAGTTCCTTGCTTGCGAGTACTTTGGATGAGTACTCACGGTTGCTTTCTCCCCCCTTTTTCCCCTTTCCTTTCTTTCTGGTTGTCGCAACCAGATGCTGGAGTCCAGGAGCCAGACGCCACCTTCGACGATGACTCCTACTACACTGGAGGTGGCTACTACTATGTGCAGCCCGCTGACGACGACCAGGAGTAGTTAGGAGGATCCCAGGCAGGAGGCATGCGCCTCTTTCGATTTGTATCCCAGTTTGTGCTAGCCTTCTTAAGGCAAACTTGTTTAACTTATGTCTGTACTCAGATATTGTTGCTTCCGCTGACTCGTCTTTGATCGAGCACTTGTATTCGAGCCCTCGAGGCCCCTGGCTTGTATTATGATGCTTGTATGACTTATTTATGTTTTAGAGTTGTGTTGTGATATCTTCCCGTGAGTCCCTGATCTTGATCGTACACATTTGCGTGCATGATTAGTGTACGATTGAATCGGGGGCGTCACAAGTTGGTATCAGAGCCAACTGCCTGTAGGAATCCCCCTTCCACACTCCTTGGCCGAAGTCGAGTCTAGACGTTGCAAAAACTTTTACTAACATGGCTGTGTGTCTTACGGGCACACGTCGCCATTGGGTGGTACTAGGATCTTTTATTCCTCGACCTATACTCTGGGACTCTGACATCTCTTCTATTCGGGTTAAATGAATTTTACTAAATCTAACATTAGGATCTCGTTATCATTTTCACCCGGAGAGCCCCTTATTACTGATGATCGTCTGCTGCACCAGAAGACCCTGAAGATACTCTCCGCTGTTAACTCGAGAACTTGTGTTCATCGCGTTTGCAATTCCCCTTCCACAGTAAACCCTTATGGATAACTACTTGCAGTTGTTATTCTTACATTCATCCCCAGTTGGTCTTGTTATTACAAGATACCCCGAAACACTCGTCGTTGTTGATAATCCTTTGAGCTTACTGCCTTGCTGTTCTTTGTCACCTGAATACCCCTACGGTTAATTCTCGCACTTATCGAGTATCCGCTCATCCCCCAGTTGTTCATGTGTTTCACAAAAGTCTTTGAAATACCATTCGATATTCCGAAAATCCTCAACAACCTATTGCTCTGGAATTTCTTGTTTGCTTTCATTATTCCATAAGTATAGTAATCATATTGGCATCCTTTGTCACCATCATTTTTGAGTCCGTTGATTCAATACGTTGTGAATGTTAACAATCATCAGTCGAGTCCTAGGATTATCTTTCCGGCTCAGACGTCATTTTGAACATGAGCTGGTTCTCGACCAAACTATCTGTCGTCGATTGTGCCTCTGGTATATTCAATTGATCCATCCTTGATCAGAACGTCTGCTTCTGATCCTTTGTTTTGGAGATCATAATTACTTTGCTAATTAAGCGTTGAACTATTCAGCTGTCCTATAAACCGATGCATTTGCAATCTTTCTTCCTCTGATTGGGTATCGATACTCACCTCAGCTCCACTATGGATCGCCTTATCCATTGTTGAATTATTATATCCGACAGTGTCCTTCATAATCAATCACTTTGTGAGCTCTTTCTCCGATACATAATGCCTTTGGTAAATTGTATCCTTTCCTTTTGACAACCATGCTCTGCTTTCGAGCTGGTGATATTTACTCTTGAAGATTGTGGTATATGTTCGTAAGAAGCCCCGATGGGATTGAACCAACGCCTCCCCTCATCGGTGTGAACCCGAAAGATTTCACGAGTCATACTTATCTGGTATTGCACCAGGTAAAACTTTCAACAACTAATGTCATCTTCAAAATACGAGAGGTGAATGGAAGATTATGCATTGAGGAAGTGGGAGTCGACCTTGAACCTTGTGTTCATGCCCATGGACGCGATGTATATCCCATCATGGAAGCTTCTTGTAATAATAACTATTTCCTTGATAGCTAACATATGGTATCTGTGAATTGATCTTTTGCAACCGTGGTTCCGACCATGATTGTTCTTCTTTGATTCCATTTCTCGGACAAGTTAAAACAATTGTCTTCTATGGATCGATACACCAGTCCAACCTTTACCTTGATCTTGTGTCGAGTATTACCACCCTGGTATCTCGAGATTATCTTGGAACTGCATAACTTTTTATGAGTTCATCAAGTACTACCTTCCCACTGATTCCAATTTTTCACGGGCTCTGAGTTATTAAACACTCAAAGACACCGATAACTGAACCGAGTCCGCACTACGGTTCAACAACTCTTCAGTAAGCTTCTATAACTACAAGTTTGTACCCGATCACGCCATTCCTAGCCTATTTGGCTATATCCTTGTCGTGCCGATTTTAACTGTGCTACCTGGTCCTCTTCCCAGAGCATAATTTTTGACGATGCGCTAAGCTTACGTCGATCTTCCTCATCATATCATTTCGCTTTGGACAACAAGCTTGATTTTGAGTTTGTGTCGTACGCATGGTTCCAATAACCTTTTGCTTCATAATTCCTTTGACTTGATGTTATCGCTGATCGATTACATCTTCATGAAATCTCTCGACAAATGTGTCGTGATCATCATCAGCATTCTGAGCACTTCCAGGATATCAGTTGAATTCATGTTGAGTAATACCATCCTTGCCCTCGATGATTTGTGTTATCAGTGACCACTTTATTGCCTTCCGTTCAACACCAAAACTTGTTCGTGTTTTGTGTTATACCTTGAGTTCCTTGCTATCCAATGTTTGTTCTTCTTTAGCTTGGAATATTACCATCTTTTATGTGAAAAATGTCGTGGTAATTTCACCACCTCTTGAGAATTCTTGATGCAAGTGATACTTCTCACCATCACCATTCCTTCTTGTTCCCTGTGTTGATTCTAACCGGGATTCCAACAAGGGAATGATGCTGCTTGGACTTCTGTACTTTTAGCAACCCTATTGCTTTGAAGTTAATGATTGACAGTTCGTTCTTAGACTGTTGGTTATTGAATCGTCACTCTAACAGTGATCTTGCTGCCTAAGTTCATATTTCGGGCACACCTTTCAACTAATGATTAATGGTGTATGTTTTCCTCGAGCATACAACATTATATCATTTGATCTAACAAATGTCATCTTCTTGTTCACATTATCGTGGAAATCCATCTGTTTGGAATTCTCGATGAATTGTCGCTGAGCCCATCAGCCACCTTCTCATCCCCTCCTTGGTTTAATGATGAACTATTGCTTCAGAAACACGCTCCCATAGTTCATTTCCTGAGAATCTTGAAATGTCTTTTCGTCTATTTGTGTTGCACCTTTTCTTCTCGGACATCCTGAGTCTGAGGTATCATGACACTAATCGGATCTGAATCTCGGTCAGATATGATGGTTGGGACAACTTTCCAAGAGTTATGATGTTGGTCCTTTGATGACCCGGTAACATGATGACATGCCTAGCACCCCCCCCCCCTAGGTGGAGGACCTATCGTTATAATTTCTTTTGCAAGGATAACCACTCCTCCTGGAGGAAATTGTAAGACCTATTTTATAAGTTGTTCCTGATGGATCCATTGAGTATCTAAAGTCCGATCTTTGTTTGAATACCATGTCAATGCTATCTCAAAAGGTTGTTTGTGATAGTCCGATTTCCAACAAGAACATTTGGATCCCAAGGCTAAAAGTTTCCTGCTCAATTATCCAAACACCGTTGTATGGGTAGTGTCATGAAAATTCTCTCCCTACCTAAAGAGTTTTCTACATTATATCCTGTCATGGATATCATGCTCTGCTTGTCCTTGGGAAGGATATACCCCTGAAATATGTGAATAAACACATTTTCCTTGTCTTTGTTCTATGTAATTTGATAACCATATTTCCTTTCCGTTGTTTGGTTTAACCTTTCTTGTGATCTATATAATCTAAGCAGTAATAATTCACTGCGTAGGTAAACACCTCGGTGTACAACTCTGACAGTGAGACCCTGTTTCTATTGTTGATGACATTTCGGAAACCGCCGATGGATGAGAACTTTGCCTCTTGGGCCGCCTCGTTCAACGAGCAGGAAAATAGTTCTCTTCGTCCCTCGCCCTTGGTATCGACGTTGTCGCCGACATAATCGACATGCTACCCCCCTGACATGCCTTGCTTGCATGATCACGCAAGACGTCTCCGCCCTTCCTACTTCTAACCCACATGGTGGGCCCATAACCCACAGTTCCACAGGATCGAAACCTGACTCTCCTATACACCCTGTTGTCGAAGTTATTCCTCGCGCTTGGCTTCGTATTTAATTCACGGGCCACCTTCCTAATGCTCTATTCTGGTATCAGACGCAATACTTACTCTCGCTGCTCTGAAACCCTTTCTCACTCTGGTTCAGACTTCGAGCAACTATCTATCCACTTGGAACCTCTTATTGTACCTTCGTACCTTACTCTTGATGTATTCGATATGTTCAACTCGAGAGATAATCTTATGCTCATTCATGGGTTAACCCCCAGATTGTTTCCCTCATAAGCATTTTGTCGTAACCGAGCTGCCCCTTACCTATTCGTAAGTACGTTGGAGTTCCCGAGAAAAGAACGACATCACCATGATGACCTGAAGCAGAGAAGTGAAGACAACAATGTAATGGATCGACCTCCTCGAGAAGGGCAACCAAGACCGAGAAGATTCATTGAATATCGTAACTAGACCTTTCCCCCTTGCTCTACCTCTTAAATCTCGGGACGAGATTTCTTGTAGTGGAGGAGAATTGTGACGCCCGGATAATTAAGCTATAGTGAACCTCTACTAATGATGCCATGTCACCTCGATTATAGTTGCTAATCTCGAGTTAGTTCGAAACCGATTCAAATTCAAGATTTTAATTAAAGACAAACAATAAAAGTTTTCAAAAATTAAAACTAAAATGTTCGGTGGTTGTCAAATATTACAAAGGTAATTGTGGTGAAGTAAATACATTTTTGGAAAATGTCTAAATAACTTAAACTGATTTAAAACAGAAAAGTAAATAAATAAAAGAAAACTAAACTAAACTAAAACATAAAAAGGGGGGAAGCCCCCCGGACCAGGCGGCCCAGCTCAACCCGGCCACAGCCCCTGCCTCCCTGGACCGCCACCAGCCTGGTCGGCCCAGCCGGCTCATCTCCTCGCACCGCACCCCCCCCCATTCCTATTCGTCAGACGCGTGCCGCTACAGGGCGCCGTCACCACCGGACCCGCTCGCCGGCGTCGAGGTGGATAAGGACGCCGACGCCGCGCCCCCTCGGTCTCTCCTCCCACTCGCCCCCACTCTCCCCTCGGTCCTTGCGCATTCCCCCTCAGATCCACCGCGCTCCCCCTCGTTCCCCTCCGTAACCGAGCGCCGCTGTCGCCATGGCTGCGCCATAGCCGCGGCCACCGGCCACCCCGCGCCTCGCTAGCACGTCCACGAGACGCGTCGACGACCTCTACCTCGGCTACGCCTCGCCATCGAGCTCGAGGAGCACCGCAGGCCACGGATCGAGTCATCTGCTTCCTCGACGGCCGCCGGCGATCCCCTTCCTCCCCGGCGAGCTCTGCTGCTCCTAAGCCACCAAGGGTCTTTCTTGACCGCTCGGTGAGCTCCACTCCGTCCTCTCCCCTCTCCTTCTTCGCCTCACTGCGCCCTAGCTAGCTGCCGCCGAAACACCCGAGCGCCCCGTCCCGGATCTCGTCGCCGGCGCCCTTCCTTGTGACCAAATGGTCACGGGGCCGAGCCCCTTGTGCTCAGCGCGTCGCGCAGCTCCCCCCTGGCCTTCTCGTTAGCCCCGAAGCGCGCTGAGTCGCCGTGGTCGTCTCACGCCCGAACCACATCACCGCCGATGAGCTCGCCACGCTCGTTTCCGGCCACCACTGCCCACGCAACCACCACCAACCGACGCGTCGTCGTCTCGCCGTTCTAACGCGCCCGGCCGCGCTCGCTTTGGTGCTCCGTAGCACGATTCCGGCCAACTCCGGCGAGGCACCGCCACTGTTTTGGTCGCCGGAGTCACTCCAGCGCCGGCCGCTAACGTGGCTGGCCTGGGGCCACCCCAGAGCCACTACCAGTGGGCCCTGCGGATCCTAGTTGACTGGGTTGACCCAGTCAACTGCTGACATGGCAGCTACTGCCACTGACATGCGGGCCCCATGTCTTAAACGAATAAAAATAAATAGATAAATTGTTAATTAATTAAATTAGTTAATTAAACACTAATCTCTCACTGACTACCGGGCCCCACCCACTAATTAACCCATTTTAGTTAGTTTTAAGACTCTGTTAAGGCCCTTGACAATGACATGTGGATCCCGCTGGACCCACCTGTCTGGTTTGACTGGTCAACTGACTAGTTGACCTGCTGACATCACTCTGATGTCATGCCTACGTCATCACACACTGTCTTGGATAATGTTGGAATTAAATATATAATTAAAATCAAAAAATGATTTAAATCTTTATAAAATCATACCTTTTAATCCTTAACTCGGATGAAAATACTTTCTACATGAAAGTTGCTCAGAACGACGAGACGAACCCGGATACGCAGCCCGTTCATCCACCACACACCTCTAACATACCAAACACGCAACTTTCCCCCTCCGGTTCATCTGTCCGAAAACGCGAAGCACCGGGAATACTTTCCCGGATGTTTCCCCCCTTCGTCGGTATCACCTACTACTGCGATTGGGCACACCTAGCATCGTTACTTGTCATGTCATGCATCGATATGCATTTGTTTGCATTGTATTCGTTGTTTCTTCCCCCTCTTCTCTCCGGTAGACTACGAGACCGACGCTGCTGCTGCCCAGTTCGACTACGGAGTTGACGACCCCTCCTTCTTGCCAGAGCAACCAGGCAAGCCCCCCCCTTGATCACCAGATATCGCCTATTCTACTCTATACTGCTTGCATTAGAGTAGTGTAGCATGTTACTGCTTTTGTTATACCTATCCTGATGCATAGCCTGTCCTTGTTACTACTGTTGATACCTTTACCCGTAATCCTAAATACTTAGTATAGGATGCTAGTTTATCATCATTGGCCCTACATTCTTGTCAGTCTGCCTTGCTATACTATTGGGCCGTGATCACTCGGGAGGTGATCACGGGTATATATTATACATACTTACATACTATACAGATGGTGACTAAAGTCGGGTCAGCTCGAAGAGTACCCGCGAGTGATTCACGGATTGGGGGCTGAAAGGACCTTTGTCCCGACGGCCCTCTGTGTGGATCTTTGTGGCGGAGCGATAGGGCAGGTTGAGACCGCCTAGGAGAGAGGTGGGCCTGGCCCTGTTCGGCGTTCGCGTACTTAACACGCTTAACAAGATCTTGGTATTTGATCTGAGTTGGCTACGAGCCTATACGCACTAACCATCTACGCGGGAGTAGTTATGGGTATCCCGACGTCGTGGTATCAGCCGAAGCACTTCAGACGTCAGCGACGGAGCGGCGCGCGCCGGATTGGACTGGAACGCCTGCTAGGCTAGGTCTACTTCCGGCCGCCCTCGCAACATGCAGGTGTGCTATGGGCGATGGGCCCAGACCCCTGTGCGCTTAGGTTTAGACCGGCGTGCTGGCCTCTCTGTTTTGCCTAGGTGGGGCTGCGACGTGTTGATCTTCCACGGCCGGGCATGACCCAGGAAAGTGTGTCCAGCCAAATGGGATCAAGCGTGCTGGGTAAGTTGGTGCACCCCTGCAGGGAAGTTAATCTATTCGAATAGCCGTGATCTTCGGTAACAGGACGACTTGGAGTTGTACCTTGACCTTATGACAACTAGAACCGGATACTTAATAAAGCACACCCTTCCAAGTTCCACAGACAACCCGGTGATCGCTTTTCTACAGGGCGACAAGGAGAGGATCGCCGGGTAGGTTTATGCTATGCGATGCTGCCTGGAGATGCTACTTGGAGATGCTACTTGGAGATGCTACTTGGAGGACTTCATCCTACTCTCTTCTACATGCTGCAGGACGGAGGCTGCCAGAAGCGTAGTCTTCGACAGGATTAGCTATCCCCCTCTTATTCTGGCATTCTGCAGTTCAGTCCACTGATATGGCCTCCTTACACATATACCCATGCATATGTAGTGTAGTTCCTTGCTTGCGAGTACTTTGGATGAGTACTCACGGTTGCTTTCTCCCCCCTTTTTCCCCTTTCCTTTCTTTCTGGTTGTCGCAACCAGATGCTGGAGTCCAGGAGCCAGACGCCACCTTCGACGATGACTCCTACTACACTGGAGGTGGCTACTACTATGTGCAGCCCGCTGACGACGACCAGGAGTAGTTAGGAGGATCCCAGGCAGGAGGCATGCGCCTCTTTCGATTTGTATCCCAGTTTGTGCTAGCCTTCTTAAGGCAAACTTGTTTAACTTATGTCTGTACTCAGATATTGTTGCTTCCGCTGACTCGTCTTTGATCGAGCACTTGTATTCGAGCCCTCGAGGCCCCTGGCTTGTATTATGATGCTTGTATGACTTATTTATGTTTTAGAGTTGTGTTGTGATA
Organism: Triticum aestivum; assembly: GCF_018294505.1. NCBI lineage: Eukaryota > Viridiplantae > Streptophyta > Magnoliopsida > Poales > Poaceae > Triticum > Triticum aestivum. The sequence goes on from NC_057798.1 coordinate 451,404,718, forward strand.
TCTTCCCGTGAGTCCCTGATCTTGATCGTACACATTTGCGTGCATGATTAGTGTACGATTGAATCGGGGGCGTCACACAAAATTAGTAGACTGACTCCTGCCTGCATCTACTACTATTACTCCACACATCGACCGCTATCCAGCATGCATCTAGTGTTTTAAGTTCATGGAGAAATGGAGTAATGCAATAAGAACGATGACATGATGTAGACAAGATCTATTTATGTAGAAATAGACCCCATCTTGTTATCCTTAATAGCAACGATACATACGTGTCGTTTCCCTTTCTGTCACTGGGATCAAGCACCATAAGATCGAACCCATCACAAAGCACCTCTTCCCATTGCAACATAAATAGATCAAGTTGGCCAAACAAAACCCAAAAATCAGAGAATAAATACGAGGCTATAATCAATCTTGCATATAAGAGATCAAAGAAGACTCAAATAACTTTCATGGATAAAAACATAGATCTGATCATAAACTCAAAGTTCATCGGATCCCAACAAACACACCGCAAAAAGACTTACATCATATGTATCTCCAAGAGACCATTGTATTGATAATCAAGAGAGAGAGAGAGGGGGGAGACATCTAGATACTAACTATGGACACGTAGGTCTATAAAGAACTACTCACGCATCATCGGAGAGGCACCAGTGGACATGATGAACCCCTCTAAGATGGTGTCTAGATTGGATTTGGTGTTTCTGGACTCTGCGGTGCCTGGAATTGATTTTCGTTGACTCCCCTAGGGTTTATGGAATATTGGGGTATTTATAGTGCAAAGAGGCGGTGCGGGAGGCCAACAAGGAGGGCACAACCCGCCGGGGCGCGCCTTGGCCCCCAGACGCGCCCTGGTAGGTTGTGCTCCCATCAGAGCTCCCCTCTGGTGCGTTCCTGGCCCACTGGATGTCTTCTGGTCCAAAAAAATCCACAATAAGTTTCACTGTGTTTGGACTCCGTTTAGTATTGGTTTCCTGCGATGTAAAAAACATGTAGAAAACAGCAACTAGCACTGGGCACTATGTCAATAGATTAGTACCAAAAAATGATATAAAATGACTATAAAATGATTGTAAAACATACAAGAATGATAATATAAAGCATGGAACAATAAAAAATTATAGATACGTTGGAGACGTATTAGCATCCCCAAGCTTAATTCCTACTCGTCCTTGAGTAGGTAAATGATAAAAACGGAATTTTTGATGTGGAATGCTGCCTAACATGTTCATCACAATTCTTTTCTTTATAGCATGGACATTTGGACTTTTATATGGTTCAAAGCAATAGTATTGTTTTGACATGAAGACTCTAATACTCAAGCATACCAACAAGCAATCATGTCTTTCAAAATATCAACACTAAAGCAAGTTATCCCTAACCCATTATGCTCAACCATTGATCCATTCATGAAACACACTCGAATATTAGCTACACCCAATGCTCAAATACGATCTTAGTACCCCTTAGTTGGTGCTTTATAAGAGACGGTGGGGACTCAAATTCAAAATAAAATTGCATAAAGTAAAAGAAAGGCCCTTCGCAGAGGGAAGTAGGGATTTGTAGAGGTGCCAGAGCTCAAAGCAAAAATTGAGAGATAAAAACATTTTGGGAGGCATACTTTTCCCACCAACGAAAACGACTTAGAGCTCCCAATACTTTCCATGCTAGATACATCATAAGCGGTTCCCAAACAGAAAATAAAGTTTATTCCTTTTTCCATCATTACTTTCACTTTCCATGGCTAACCGTATCCACGGGTGCCCTCCATACTAACACTTTCCAAGGAATTTATTATTTGATAACATAAAGTAAATTCATTTTTCTTTTCGGGACTAGGCATTCGTAATACCTTTACCGTACTCTCGTGCAATGAGAAGTGAATAAACACTCATCGTGAGAATAACACATCTAGCATGGAAAATATTGGCCACCCCTCCGTCTCGCGAGCGGTAGAGCACACAAAAGAGAAATTTATTTTGAAAATTAGAGATGGCACATGCAAATTTGCTTAGAACGGCAAGGAAATACCGCATATAGGTAGGTATAGTGGACTCATATGGCAAAACTAGTTTAAAGGGTTTTGGATGCACAAGTAGTGATCATACTTAGTGCAAAATGAAGGCTAGCAAAAAGATTGAGAAGCGACCAACCAAGAAACGAAAAATCTCGTACCCAAGCATTAAGCATAAGTAACACCGAATAATGCACCACAAGTAGGATATAAATTTCATTGCATAACTATTGACTTTCGTGCTTGCATAGGGAATCACAAACCTTAACACTAATATTCTTACTAGAGCATAATTACTCATCAACATGACTCACATATCACATCGTCATATCTTAAACCCATTACTAAGAATCAAGTTTATTTTATCCAATGATCTTCATGAAAGTTTTTATTTTATCCTCCTTGGTTATCTATCACTTTAGGACTATTTTTATATGTTGCTTTTGATAAGCCCAAACAAATACAAGTGAAGAACATGAGCATAATATTTCTTTCTCTCAAAATAATCTAAGTGAAGCAAGAGAGAATTTCTTAAAATTTTACTAACTCCCAAATAAATCTAAGTGAAGTATGAGAGCATTTCTTCAAAAATAACAAAGCACACTGTGCTCAAGAAGATATAAGTGAAGTAGTAGAGCAATTCCATGGCTCTAAAAATTTAAGTGAAGCATAGGAGCAAGCATAGCATAATTTTTGGCTCTCTCAAAAAGGTGTGTCCAACAAGGATTCAAGACTTAAAACACAAAGCAAAACAATCAAAGATTCATATCATACAAGACGCTCCAAGCAAAACTCACAGTATGTGACGAATACAAATATAGCTCCGAGTAAAATACCGATGGTTGTTATAAGAAAGAGGGGATGCCACTCGGGGTATCCCCAAGCTTAGTTGCTTGCCACTTCTTGAATATTATCTTGGGGTGCCTCGGGCATCCCCAAGCTTAGCCTTTTGCTAATCCTTATTCCTTCATCCATCGTAAGATCACCGAAAACTTGAAAACTTCAATCACACAAAACTCAACAAAATCTGTGTGAGATCCGTTAGTATAAGAAAGCAAACCACTACTATAAGTACTATTGCAAACCCATTCATATTTTACTTTTGCATTATATCTACTATATTCCAACTTTTCTATGGAAAACACTCATCAAAGAAAACCATAGAATCATCAAAACAAGCAACAACGCAAAGAAAACGGAATCTGTCAAAAACAGAACAGTCTATAGCAATCTGACTACTTCAAATACTTCTGTAACTCCAAAAATTCTGAAAACTTAGGACGACGTGAACAATTTCTTTTTTAATCTTCTGCAAAAAGAATCAACTCAAAAGCACTCTTCAGATAAAAATGAAAAATATTTTCAAGAGCGCAAAAGTTTCTGTTTTTTAGCAAGACCAAATCAACTTTCACCCAAATCATCCCAAAGGCCTTGCTTGGCACAAACACTAATTTAAACCACAAAACACATCTAACCAGAGGCATAATTGTGTATTTTATTAAAAACAGCAAGAAAACTAAAAGGCAAAAAGATACAAGTTGGGTAGCCTCCCAATGAGCGCTATCGTTTTACGCCCCTAGCTAGGCATAACGTGTAGGATCTAATGTTTGTCATCTTTGTTCTCCAATTCTTTAAGCACACAACAAGATTTCTTTGGAGAATTAGCAAGTAAAATAGAGTTGAGGAGTTCATTCCTATCATTAGGGACTCTTATAACTTCAGCAAAATTCGGGTGAATACCAATCATTTTAAGATCTCCTTTATCGTTGCTAGAAGTTGCACCCTTGTTCTTAATAGCTTGAGTAGTCTTACTAATTTTTACAGGAGTTTTGGCGGAACCAAAAGCCGTACTTAGATTAGAAAACATTTCTTGCAATTTATCAATCCTAGACGGGCTTTCTTCAATTCTTTCATGAATTATAGTTCCCTTTTCTTTTAACAACTTAAAAACGTCTCTCGCTTTTGACCCAATTTTAGTACCATAACTTTGCATTTTTCTATCCAAGTTTTCCATATGTTATTCGGTAAGTGTTTTCTTTCCAATAGCATCTAGTCTTTCCATAACATGCTCAAGGGTAACAATTGTTTCATTGACCATGAGAGGGGGTAAACCCAATAAATTTCCCAAAGCATTAAAAGCATCAAGAGAAGTACACATCAAGAAATTTTCACCGGTAATCGTATCAAGGACAAATCTATACCAAGTGGTGATGCCCACATAAAAACAACGAAGAAGAACAACGGTAGATTGCTTACGGATAGATCAATTATGAGCATTGCAAATCCTATACCAAGCATATTTTAAATTCTCCCCTCCCCTTTGTTTGAAGTTAAGAACCTCGTTCTCGGGGGTGTATGCAATAGAGGAAGAGCTATCCATAACGACAAAAAGTGGTGAACATGATTGCACACAAAAACAGATCTGACGAAAAAAATGGCGAACGAAAAGAGGGCGAATAAAACGGCAAATTTTTGTGAAGTGGGGGAGAGGAAAACGAGATGCAAATGGCAAATAATGTAAATTGCAAGGAGATGAGATTTGTGATTAGGAACCTGGTTGATGTTGAAGATCCTCCCCAGCAACGGCTCCAGAAATTCCTTTTGATGTTTGCTAGAACTACGTCGGTATTTCCCCAAAAAGAAAGGGGTGATGCAGTATAGCGAATGTAGGTATTTCCCTCAGTGATGAGATCAAGGTTATCGAACCAGTAGGAGAACCTCCTAACACCACGTAAACAACCCCTGCACACAAATAACAAATACTCGCAACCCGACGTGTTAAAGGGGTTGTCAATCCCTTTCGGGTACGACGCCTCAAGTAGGCAAGATAACGTGAGATAATTATGGTAGATAGGATAAATAGATAGTGGAATAAATAAATTGTAGCAAGGTATTTTTGTATTTTTGGTGTAATAGATCTGAAAATAAAAAGCAAAAGAAAATAGATCGCAAAGGCAAATATGATGATAAGAGACCCAGGGGCCGCAGGTTTCACTAGTAGCTTCTCTCGAGAAAAATAACAAACGGTGGGAAAACAATTATTGGTGGGCAATTGGTAGAACTTCAAATAATCATGACGATATCCAGGCAATGATCATTATATAGGCATCACGTCCAAGATTAGTAGACCGACTCCTGCCTGCATCTACTACTATTACTCCACACATCGACCGTTATCCAACATGCATCTAGTGTATTAAGTTCATGGAAAAATGGAGTGATACAATAAGAACGATGACATGATGTAGACAAGATCTATTTATGTAGAAATAGACCCATCTTGTTATCCTTAATAGCAACGATACATACGTGTTGTTTCCCTTTCTATCACTAGGATCAAGCACCGTAAGATTGAACCCATCACAAAGCACTTCTTCCCATTGCAAGATAAATAGATCAAGTTGGCCAGAAAAAACACAAATATCGGAGAAGAAATATGAGGCTATAATCAATCATGCATATAAGAGATCAAATAAGACTCAAATAACTTTCAAGGATAAAAACATAGATCTGATCATAAACTCAAAGTTCATCGGATCCCAACAAACACACCTCAAAAAGACTTACATCATATGGATCTCCAAGAGACCATTGTATTGATAATCAAGAGAGAGAGAGAGAGGAAGCCATCTAGCTACTAACTACGGACCCGTAGGTCTACAAAGAACTACTCACGCAACATCGGAGAGGCACCAATGGACATGATGAACCCCTCCAAGATGGTATCTAGATTGGATCTGGTGTTTCTGGACTCTGCGGCGAGTGGAATTGATTTCCATTGACTCCCCTATGGTTTCTGGAATATTAGGGTATTTATAGAGCAAAGAGGCGGTGCGGGAGGCCAACGAGGAGGGCACGACCCACTGGGGCGGGCCTGGGCCCCCAGGCGTGCCCTGGTGGGTTGTGCTCCCCTGAAAGCTCCTCTCGGGTGCGTTCCTAGCCCACTGGATGTCTTCTGGTCCAAAAAAATCCATAAAAAGTTTCACTGTGTTAGGACTCCGTTTTGTATTGATTTCCTGTGATGTAAAAAACATGCAGAAAACAGCAACTGGCACTGGGCACTATGTTAATAGGTTAATACCAAAAAATGATATAAAATAATTGTAAAACATCCAAGAATGATAATATAACAGCATGGAACAATCAAAAAATATAGATACGTTGGAGACGTATCATCAGCAAATTCTGCAAAGGGAGATGCGGAGAAAAGGGCGGATGTAGAGGAGATCTGCAATAGGTTTCCCAGCTTGCAGATGTGCGTCGACCATGCTAGGGGTCTCATCGTCGTGGCTACGGATGATGAGAAGAAGACGATGTTCGCCGGCGGCCGTGGAATTCCTCATGTTGTTGTTTTCCTTCGGGCTATGAATGAAGTGGAATACTCACCAGATTCGCGTCAGCGTGCTAAGTGGTACGAGTACCGCTCCCGCCGTCGCGACCCTCCAGCTCCAGTGGAAGTTCTCGTCAGCATCGTGGTCGCCAGACCAGCTGCAGTGAAGCAGGTGATTGTCCACTCTGATAGCGAGGGAGAGAGTAGTGAAGATGAGGAGGAGGAGGAGTAGGAGGACGAGCCAGGTGCGGACGTGGTGGTGGAGGTGGAGGACGACAACGAGGGGGAGGTGGCGCAGCAGCTGCAGCCGCCTGTCGGCGACGACCTGTACATGGTGGCGCCGGGGATCCCGTAGCTCGGCGACATGAGCATGCCAATCGAGGCACAGACCTACATTCGCGTCGGCATTCGCCACTCTGGCCACACCAAGAAGATGAAGGAGAAGCAGAAATGAAGAAATGCGGTGAGTGTCAGTTAGACAAGTGTCAATGTTTATGTTCAGTATGCTGAACCTGTTATATATTGCAGTTGTTTATGCATTGTCAAGTTGTTATGTACAGGAAGTGAAGTTGTTATGCAATGAGATGTTTAATTAAGTAGAAATGTTTTCCTCTCCGTTGCATTCCACAAAATTATAGTCGCATAAGAGAGGACATTTCTCTCTATATGTATAGTAGCTAGCGTCGACCAAGCACGGAGATAAGAGAGGACACCTCTCTCTATTAACTAGCTAACACAATGTGAAACCCCTAAATTAACCCTCCAAAACCCCTACCCCCCCCCCCCCCCCCACCCCCTTCAAAAAAACCCAGCTCCTGCCAATTACTGACGCGTGGAGGCCTATTGGTCCCGGTTGGTATTACCAACCGGGACTAAAGGTCCTCCTGCCTGCGAGCCCCGCGGCGGCCACATGGAGCCCTTCTATCTCGGATCGTAAGTGAACCGGGAGGGTTTGGGCTTTAGTCCCCACTCTTTAGTCCTGGTTCCTGAACCGGGGCTAAAGGGCCTCTGGAACTGGGTCAAATGGGCCATTTTCTACTAGTGGTAGCATATATGAAAACATAAACACCAAACAAATCCCTAATCTCACCTCTAAGACTAGCTCATATATTGCACATGATTAAGTTTTCCTGATCACAGGGCATTGTTAAGAGTAATAAGGATGTCAACAATAATGAGAACACGTTGTTGATAGAACAATGGTGTCGGATAGACCCAATTTGTGATATACTGTGAGATCCTAACGTCACTATGTTGTCAGTATTACCATATTATCTGGAACTTTCACTCTTGTCCTTGGACCATGAGAATATCGCAGACCTTCATACCAGATAGTTGCTTTGGGATCGTTAATGTTACTCGTAATTGGGTGTCATAAATGGAGCTTACAACGACACCCGAAAAGTGTGTCAAGGTGCTAGATAGTTCAAGACTGGTATTTGCTCCTTCGACGATAAAGAGATACTCAACTTGGTATAGTGGTCAAGGTGTTGCTTCACAAGTGTTGCCTAGGTTTTGTTACGTATTGTGAAGGAAATGAAATTGTATGCGGAGAAAATGTTTGCTGAATAAAGATATTCATAAATATGTGGGAACTATCATGGTTGTCCGGATCTCATTGTTAATTATTGACTGGAAAGTGTGTCGAGTCATTTCCACATATTATCAAACATGTAGGGTGTGACACGCTTAACAACTAGTAGTTTGTAGGAGCACTAAGAGATAAGAGATAATGAGAAATTAGCCACCGGAAATGTTTCAGATGATCCTAGAAATTAGGCATCGTCGTCGCCCAGAATGATGGTACCCTCAAGTCTGAGCGGGTGGTTGCGTGAATCGTTGCAAAATAAGACTCTGCAACGTCAAGCAATATCAACTTTTCATGGAGGAGCCCGACGAGGATATGCCCTTGATTTGTCCTGCCGCCAACGACCATGAGGCGGGTGGCTCCAGCGTGGGGTCATCAAGCTCTCCTCTGAGGAGAAGTAGGGGTAATTTTAGGTTCGTTTTATGCATTTCTTTTAGTATGTCCTAGTACGTAGGACGTCAGATGTTACATTCTGTTGTCCAATGTTTATCTATGTTACGTACTATGTATGCGATATGGGGCCAAAACAATACGCACTCGGTAAACAAATAAAGACGTTTTAGATCATTGTAAAGGCTGGTGATGCTCTTACGATCCCAACAATACCCGTTTCAACCAGCACCATGACATGTCAGCTAAAAAAACATGACACGTGGATTAGTGGTGAAACAAAACCTGGGCACACGCACGTCGACACGAATGCAGGGAAGGGAAACGATGCACCACAGTCCACAGCAGGCGTTGGACGGATGCTGGACAAGACGCACGCACCCTCCTGTGATCCTGTCCCCGTCGGCTCGGCATCACCACCCTCTACCCTCACCCGCCACGGCGTCGCCATAGCCACACACATGCGGATGGAGCGGTACCCGAAGCCCGGCACTCGCCGTTCAGTGGCATGACACGGTCCCACAAGACAAGAGATGGTCACGAAGTGCACATGTCTTCGGTTCGGGTACGTGGTCACTCGCAGGCACATCCGTGGCCGGGGTGGTCCGATCTGCACTGGCAGCGCAGCACAGCAGCTGTGCCCGTCATGGCGCGATCGATCTCTATCTATCCCGGCCGCTGTCTACTCGTTTTGGACGCTTCTGCGTCGGCCCGCGGCTGCTCCCCCAGGAACATGTGCCGCGCCTTCTCCTGGTGATCGTTGGATGATTGGAGCAGCGGCCCCGATTCTTTCCGAGTGCTCTCACGGGACTGTTACACGACAACGGTAGCGAGTTCACACACTGTTTTTCTTTTTCTTGGCGGAGTTCGGATAGTGTATTATTACGTGACATTGGCGTGGATGTCATTTTTTGTTTTGACATTGCCGTAGCCTCTCGGCATGCACCGAACTAGAGATGTGGCTCTTATCGGACCATCGGTGTTCCTTCAGACATGATATTTTCTCCGTGACCACATATACTCCCTCCATATCAAAATATAAGATGCTTTTAAATGAAAGTAGTTTTTTTTTCTCCTATGGCTAATGATGCCTAAAAAAGTCTGAAATTCACGAGTTTTTCGAAGAAGGTAAAGAAACAGAAAACCTCCTGTGAAATTCATGAGTGTCTATTCACAGCAGATATTTTATAACATGCGTTTAGAACAGATTTGGAATTTTGTAATAACATGTTACTATGTAACTCGTGTCAAAACACATACTGCGTCAATAGGTAAATCCTTCTAAATTTTCTAGAAGGTTGTCTTCGGATAGTGACTGCCGTTTTTTTAGGCTGCACGTATCATCCGTCAGCACAGTAGGAGTAGCCTCTGTGTCTAGCTAACGCAATTTTCCTTCTGGTACCGTAGGACTAGCAGTTAATCAGCAGACTAGCTCTCACTCTTGTCAACAAAAACACATCACGCCTAGTACACTACCTGGATGGCTATATACTAATGGAAAAGTCGATCTTTCTCTCATCTATCCGTAGGTACGAACCCCACGCCATTAATCTAACCGACGTGCTAACAATCGCACCGTTCCCGTTCGTCAAACTCCGCCTTTTACGCGGTCCTTTCACGGTTTCAACACAAGGCGGTTACTACGGATTGGACTGGTGACCGAACCCGCAGGAAAAGCGGCAGCCGTGCAACAAGAGGGCTGATCGCCCGCCAAGCCGGCCAAGGTGCAGTCGTGCAACAAGAGAAAATGTACACATCGCGTTAATGGAGGATGCACGGTGCACGCTGACGAAAATGCATGTTTACGGGCGCGACTTGGCTGTAGCCGTGACTGCAATAAACTGCTGCATTCGCAGCGAGGTGGCCTGGGTGCCTTAATTCTTCTGTCCTTGGAAAAGTGCCCTTTGCGTGCATAACTGCAGTGAGGGATTGCATGTGTCCCGGGCCGGCAGATCGTGCAGCCGGCAGCAGTTCGGATTAACGCGACGCACCGTGGTGATCGATTGTGGGGGCTGCCGTGCTTGTGCAGAATTATGGGACGGAGTATGTGGGGGCGAGCTGGATCGATCTAATCTTGGTATAGTATCCAAGAACCCAAGAACAGAATGAAATAACACGGTTGCCCTACCTGTCCACTCTCATGATGCACACACTTATTTAGCATTTTCGAGCTAGGGTAAGAGAACTACGGGCTAGTCATGACTCATGAGCCTCAACATTAGACGCTCTCTCATGTCTCATGAATAAATTCAACTTGAACAAAACGTCCTCGACATCGCTTAATCTTCTGTAAGATAGAACTACAGTGGCAACGGCTTCCATGATTAATATACCTGATCTCAGCGGCAACACATAATGAAAACGCGGAGCCTTCTCGTATTATGATATGTAGATCCACTCGCAATGCCAAAAGCTTCACGACATGTCATTCATTTCAATGTTGCATCATGACATGTCAAAAAAAAAATTGTTACATGATCAACAACGTCCTTAAGCATCTCCATCTTCGTGGTTGGTGATTCTTGAAATTTGTCTTTTTCCGCACGCTCCAGAACAACTACTTTTTTCTTGAGCCTTCTTTCGGCCGGGCACACTCGTTTCTTTCACCTGCGTGTCAACCATAAAAGAAAGAAAGGGCTTCATTTGCCGTCTCAAGCACAACAACAGTTGGGTTATCGACCACGATCACAAAAAGGCTATCATCCAAGACCACTTTGCCAAGGTCACCAAACGTTGGCTGCCACGTCACATGGACATCAATTGGGGCAACAATTTGATGTCTGCTTGTGATCTTTTAGACTTTGGGCGGCATTTACGGAGGAGAGGTGAGGAAGGCAATTTTTTTATCTTCCTTGTGGCAAAGCGCCAGGCCCCGATGGCTTCTCTGGAGTATGGAGCCTTCTTCAAGGATGTTCGGAGATTATCAAGGAGGACAATACTCTTATAGCGAACGACTCCTCGAACTTGCACACCTCCAACCTTCGATGGAGGCGGGGTGGTGGCGGAGTCCGACCTGAAGCCGGCGACGACTGCCGGTGTGATGACGCGCGGATGAGCGCACCGGCACCCGAGCGGCCAACGCAACGCCGATGCGGGTAGCGAGACACGAGCGACCAATGCAACAATGACACCTGAGCAGCGACGCCGTGGGGAGGCGGTCGTACACACGCGGGGGAGGCGGGAGGTGATGGAGAATCTCGTTCGGAGTAGGGCGGTGACGACCGGCGCAGAGCGACAAGCGAGCAGATGCGCAGATGATGGCCGTGACCGGCCGCCCCGTCGCGCGAGGCCGCCTGGTTGAAGAAGAGGTCGGGTGGTCGCGCCGGTGTCGAAGTAGAGGCGCATGAAGGTCGACGGCGGCGGCGTGCGATGCAAACTGATCTTAGATCATAAAACCAAAAAGAAAAGGACGATCAATGCGACCGGTGGGAGAGAGAAAAATCGGAATCAAAGGATCGGGGAATTGACTCTCTAGGGCAGGCGATTAATTATATCTGAAGGAAATATGCCCTAGAGGCAATAATGAAGTTGTTATTTTATATTTCCTTATTCATGAGAAATGTTTATTATTCATGCTAGAATTGTATTAACCAGAAACTTGATACATGTGTGAATACATAGACAAAACTACGTGTCCCTAGTATGACTCTACTAGACTGGCTCATTGATCAGAGATGGTTAAGTTTCCTAGCTATGGACATGAGTTGTCATTTGATAAACGGGATCACATCATTAGTGGAATGATGTGATGGACAAGACCCATCTGTTAGCTTAGCATAATGAACGTTCAGTTTTATTGCTACTGCTTTCTTCGTGTCAAATATATATTCCTCCGACTATGAGATTATGCAACTCCCGAACACCGGAGGAATGCCCTGTGTGCTATCAAACGACACAAAATAACTGGGTGATTATAAAGATACTCTACAGGTATCTCCAAAGGTGTTTGTTGGGTTGGCATAGATCGAGATTAGGATTTGTCGCTCCGAGTATTGGAGAGGTATCTCTGGGCCCTCTCGGTAATGCACATCATATGAAGCCTTGCAAGTAATGTGACTAATGAGTTAGTTAGGAGATGATGCAATACGGAACGAGTAAAGAGACTTGACGCTAACGAGACTGAACTAGGTATGAAGATACTGACGATCGAATATTGGGCAAGTAACATACCGATGACAAAGGGAATAACATATGTTGACATTGCGGTTCGACCGATAAAGATCTTTGTAGAATATGTGGGAACCAATATAAGCATCCAGGTTCCGCTATTGGTTAATGACCAGAGAGGTGTCTCGATCATGTCTACATAGTTCTCGAACCCGTAGGGTCCGCACGCTTAACGTTCGATGACAATATGTATTATATGAGTTATGTGTTTTGGTGATCGAAGGTTGTTTAGAGTCCCGGATGAGATCATGGGCATGACGAGGAGTCTCGAAATGGTCGAGAGGTAAAGATTGATATATTGAAAGGTTATATACGGACACCGGAATGGTTCCGGAAAGATTCAGAAATTTTTTGGTATACCGGAAGGTTACCGGAACCCCCCGGGAAAGTTAATGGGCCTCATGGGCCATATGGGAGAGGAGGAGGCAGGCCACGCGAGGTCCCCCCCCCCTTTCCTTCTCCCTCTCCCCCCATTCCCCCCTCTTCGTTGGAAGGAAGGGGGGAGCCGACTAGGATTGGGAGTCCTAGTAGGACTCCCCCCACTTGGCGCGCCCCCTAGGGTCGGCCGGCCTCCCCCTCCTCCTTTATATACGGGGACAAGGGGGCATCCCAAAGACACAACAATTGTCTTAGCCGTGTGCAATGCCCCCCTCCACCGTTTACTCCTCCGATCATATTTTCGCGGTGCTTAAGCGAAGCCCTGCGCGGATCACATCACCAACACCGTCATCATGTTGTCGTGCCGAAGGAATTCATCGACTCCTTCATACCTCTACTGAATCAAGAGTTTGAGGGACGTCATCGAGCTGAACATGTGCAGAACTCGGAGGTGTCGTACGTTCGGTACTTGATCGGTTGATTCGAGAAGATGTTCGACTACATCAACCGCGTAAAGTTAACGCTTCCGCTTTCAGTCTACAGGGTACATGGACACACTCTTCCCTCTCGTTGCTATGCATCTTCTAGATAGATCTTGTGTGAGCGTAGAATTTTTTTAAAAATTGCATGCTATGTTTTCCAAGAATATCGGCAGAGGAACCCTAGGTACGGGCGACGCGACCCCCGGTGGCGATCATGGAGAAAGACCGCCCCGGGGCGGTGCAATGCGAAAGCGGCGCCGGCGGCTAAAGGTTGGATCGAGACTAGACTGATACCATGTAAAATGATAAAGAGTGAGATTGACGTAATGCGTTGGATTGTTGTATTGAGCCTCTCGGACGGTTTACATAGAGTATAAGACTTGGAAGGTAAGAAGTCTCTCGTAGAGATAAGGCACGAGATGATTACAAACCCTAGTCTAGCAAAATACAGAGATACGTCTATATACTCTAACAGGAAGCCACGTCGATGCGCGGCGCGAGCCCCTCGAGCGTCACGAGGACCCCACGAACGCCCTGGTGCACGCACGTACATACCCGTTTCTCTTCTCTAGTGGCGGTTATGCGTCTCTCAACTCCGGCAGTTCCCTACAACGCCTCCCGATTTGACAACGATTGATTTTGGTGAAAATGGAATACGTCTACGAGAGAGACGGGGGTGGATTTCCAACGAGAGAACCTGGTGGACGAACGCGTGTATGGCCCCTTTGTGAGGTTTGTTTCGCGCGACAGTTCGCTCCGACCAAGAAACACTTGAAGATGCGCGATTAAGATCCAACGGGCGTAGCAGGCGCGTCCTGCACTTTTTAGACTTTAGGTTTTTGTAATATATTCCGGTGAGAGCTGAGTAGCTGGATATGCCTCGCTTCTCATAGTCATTCACTTTAACACTAGGCAATCAAAATGCGCCCTAGTTGTGAATCGAACAAGCAACCTACCTCATCAAGGTAGGCTGGTGTAACCACCCAACAGGATCTGGTAAGTTACAACCTTTTCCTTCTTTTATTTCTTTTTTTTGTTTTTCCTTCTTTTTTTGTTCTTCCTGGTTTGACGAATTGTTTGCAGATATGTGATTTTTTCTTCAAATCAATGATTTTTTAAAATTTGATGAACTTTTTTAATTTTTGTTTAACTCTTTCCAAAGTTGATGATCTTTTTTTCAAATCTGATGACCTTTTTTTTTCAAAATCCATGAATTTTTTCTCATTTTTGATGAACTTTTTCAAAATCCATGAACAGGTTTGAATTCACGTTTTTTTAATGCATTTTTCGTTCAGTTTTTTCTAATGCGATCGAGCAAACCCAGAGGAAATAAAATGCCATCGAATCTCGCTCTACATGGGCTGGCCCACTAGGGTTGGTGCGTGGTCGCCCTTAAACACCACACCGAAGCAGGCCCCATTAATAAACAGTCACCAGTGTAACGGAAAGCCTGCTCCACAGCCCCAAATGGCTGAGATCGTTTTGATGAAGATCTGGCGGCTGAAATTGCCTGGAGAGGGGAAGCCCTGACCGCCCGTCATTTTAGCGCCGCATAAACTTTTTTTTTTTCTGAAGGAGATAACAGGGACATATTACTCTGGAGTCTGGACAGAACTCCTGAAACAATCAAGAGTCACACAGCCCTAGCAAGTTTAGCAGATCCAGAGCCGAAGATGAGCGGGGTGAAGAAGGTGACGGACGTTGCGGCCAAGGCCGGGAAGGCGATCGACTGGGACGGCCTGGCCAAGATGCTCGTCTCCGACGAGGCCCGGAAGGAGTTCGCCAACCTCCGCCGCACCTTCGAGGACGTCAACCACCAGCTCCAGACCAAGTTCTCCCAGGTATCCTCCCAATCGCCGGGGCCCCATCCCTGTCTCGCGCCGATCTGGCAAATGTGCCTAGGGTTTGGTCCTCGGTCAGATCAGATCGGGGGAATCATTACGTTTCGATAGCCCACGCGGTTGCGCCCGGGATCTGCTCCTGGAGCAAGATGGGATTCGCAGATCCATCATCGGGGGACAATCAAATCTCGGTTTCGCCTTTAGGATTTACTTGCCCAGTTGGTTTAGTTATTAAACTATTGAACGATTTAGGGATTTGATGTGAGGATTTGAGAGGAGGTCGAGACATGAGCAAGAACATTTGGGGGAATTTCTGGATGGATAGTACGTCCCGTGTCTCGCCCTATTGTTCCTCTTATATCTTTGGTACATCTTATATTTTTCTGCGTGTAGAACTACATATTCCTATATCACTACGCACCCCAACATTACCGACTGGAAAAGGTGTGGCTTATTTCATCTCTCTTGTAATCCAAATATTGCTTTTGAACATGAAATTGGAAACTCTTGTGAGGTTCTCAATAGAGGCATGCATGGATGAACTAAGTAGCCTTCTTTGGCATGTTACATGCTTGTAAAGTTTAACCCTGTTTGTTTGGTATCTTTGAATTTAACTTGCGTATGCTAGTCTTACGGCTACATATGAAACATGCATCGCCATTTCCGGCATATCGACTGATATGAGAGATCTATATCTATTGCTACTGCAGGAACCAAAGCCAATTGACTGGGAATACTACAAAAAGGGAATCGGATCGAAAGTTGTGGATATGTACAAGGAGGCTTATGATAGTATGTGTATTTCGTACTCTCCATCTACTTGCATTTCTAGGAAGCCAGTGTGCTATAAATTTGTAAACAAGATGGTTTTGATTTAATGTTGGATTTTTAACTAGTGGATTGTATGTCTTCCGAAGATTAAGAATTAGGATACCAACTGTAACTTGCTTATAGTTCAAAATGCTCCCTTCACAATATTATAGTAGTGTTGTATACTTCATGTATGCATTCTAATACATCATGTTTTAGGTTTCATCTCCCTTCTTGAGGGTGCCCCTAGCAATATGTTGTATGACAGTGTTAGGAATTTCAATCCTGCTATGTATTTTGATTTATTCACACCAAATGATTTAGCATTTAGTTTTTGCTACTTTCCAGTATAGCTGTTAGTCTCGCTAGTCTATGCTCATTCAATCTGTTTAACCTCTCATTGATACACCAATCAACGGAACTAATGCAGGCATTGAGATCCCAAAGTATGTTGACACTGTCACTCCTGAGTACAAGCCAAAGTTTGATGCTCTGGTGAGGATTCACCATTATAAATATGCTTCACTTTCCTGTTATTCGCATAGGCACCTTCTTTGGTACAAATTGGATTGCCACTGATGGCTCTTCCACTCAGATCCTTATGAACTTTCTTTTGAAAATGCATAGTTAATCGAAATGAAGGAAGCAGAGAAGACATCTCTGAAGGAATCAGAGAGGATAGAGAAGGAGATTGCTGAATTGAAAGAGATGAAGGTGAGGTGGATCTTTGACAAATTTGGTACCAGTTGCTTTTACATTCATCCTAACATCTTGTTTACACATGCAGAAAAAGATCAGCACAATGACAGCAGACGAGTACTTCGCGAAGCACCCTGAACTCAAGAAGAAGTTTGATGATGAGATCCGTAATGATTACTGGGGATACTAGATAACGGCGAAAGTCCAAGTTCTTTTACTAGAACATGCAATAATACTTATTTGTCCCTCTGGAATCTCATCATCCATACTTGGGTGAATTCCATAACATGTGGACTGGGCTTGTTGAAATTCCAACATAACTCTTATCTTTGTGCTTTCTGTTGGACCTCATCATTTTAAGGGTTGCCAGCTTATTTCAATGAAATTTTGTCTTGTGTTTTAACTTTTGCTCCTTTGTACAAGAGGATTTCTGCTATGGCTTGATTCCTCCATGTACCTTGTCGTTTGTCAATGTGCTCATCCTTGATAGACACCGATCTTTAGGCTGGGAGAGAGGAGTTAACCTAACATGTGACATGTCTGTAACAACATTGTGCATTTCTGATGACTGAAGCTTTCTTAAATTCGTGAACTGCAATGATGCATACTAGTACGTCCCAAGAAAATGGTATCCAGTAATTGAGTGCAATGATGCATACTACTTCCTCCTTCCTAATACAAGTCTTTTTAGAGATTTCAATAAGGACTACATACAGATGTATATAGACATCTTTTAAATTGTAGATTCACTCATTTTGCTTTTCTATGTAGTCCACATTGGAATCACTAAAAGGACTTATGTTTAGGAACGGAGGCAGTAGAATGGAGCGCTGACATGAACTGATGCTGTAAGAATTCCATCAATGATTACAAAGTTCAATACAATCCACCCATATTCTGAGCTCAACAGAACAATTACCGCTTGTTTGGGTCGCCTGATTTCATTTCATTTGGTAAGGGTATTGGCTGAATCGAGACCCCAAATCCAAATTTCATGTTTGGCTGGCACTACGATTTAGAGGTGAAATCCTTGCCAACACCAAAATGAGGAACAATATAACATTGAACCTCTACTGTTCACACATACAACAATGTTTTGCTTTAAACTGAAACTTGCCAGTACATACTCCCTCCGTTCGGAAATAACTCCTTGCGTCAGTTATTTTCAAACGGAGGTAGTAGAAAATAAAGCAAAAGGAGAACATTTAACATAAGACTTTGTAAAAAGTTCAATCTTTGCAATGCAACAAAGGTTCACAGCAACATCAAATGATGACAATTTAGCCAAGGTTACATTGAAACTGAATATTTCCATTCCTAATACCACGGAGGAAGATTTTCATTGCTTGAGAATCTTTCTGTCTTCATTCTTTCCTTCATTGCCATACTATGCCCAATATTTGATGACCTATTGCCTGTAGCAAGGGTTTCTTTGTTTTCCTGCAAAATGTGATTGGAAAATGTTCTCACAGTGTACAGACTGTAGATTGTAAGTAATAATGGTGACTCTAGCGACTCGTACATTTCTAATATGTACATATGATTGTCATATATTCCTGGGTAGCATTCAATATGCCTAGCCATGTAGCTTACACAAAGGTGTAAGAAGAAGATCACACGAAAGAAGATAAACAATCAAGATATTGAGTAAGATAACAAGAAAGGTGTATCATCACTATATTGTACCAGATTAAATGAAGAGGACATAGAATGAACACCCAACAAAGCACATAGCATGAAAAAGCTGGTATAATGCACACACAGCTAGAAGGGAAGAAACTGCAGGGACTGTTCGTTAAATAAATAAATACTCACTCGATTAGTATACATACATCTACTTTTGGATAATGCATTGTAACATGGGTGGTAGCTAGGAGAAGCAGTAAGAGAGACCATGCTAAATAAATAAGTGTCATTTCTATCCCATTGGTACCAAAGTCACTAAGCCATGCCTTAATTAATGTTAGTACTACTGTTAGTAGTACCATGTAGAGCTAATTTTTACACATTAGTACTTTATTCGCAAAAAATGTTATAATAGAAAACGAGCAGAACTTTACTTGAGATATTACGCGCTTGGCAATGACTAGCAATCAATGTCAAAGAGCCAAAAGACAAGCTTAATTAACTTCTGGAATATATCTGCGATGTTCCTAGAGAGGCAAACACAAAAAAAGTGCAGCTGGCTATGCATAGAAATCAACTAGCAGAGAGCCAGAAACAAGCTTGATACAAATACTAGATGTTGAGCACGATGAATACCATTCACAGTAAAGAAATCTTCTTCTGGTAATCAAATCGATAAAGACACATTTACATCAGGCTTGTAGTGGGAGTATTTTTTTTTGACAATCCTAGGGCTTTTATTATTGATTAGGGTCATTGCCAGTGAGATATTTTCACATCTTTATGTCCAACAAAATTTCTTAGAAGTTGTGCTTTCTGCTAGAAATGATCAAAGATCTACCTAGAGGGTGGGGGGTGGGGTGGGGTGGGGGGTGAATAGGTATAATTACAATTTTTAATTATTACTTGGGAATTTTAGGCAATTATGAGGAATATGAAAGTGAGCCTAAGAATTGCAAAAGTGATACTAGTGCTAGCAATATACTCAACAAGTAGAAAGGCAAGCAACCACAATAAGATATAGCAAGTAAAACAAAGCACAAGTAACCATAAGTAAGGAGTTAGGGTTAGGGTTAACCGAAAGCATGTATCCCGATGTTCACTTCCTTGGAGGGAAGATAGTCACCGTTGAAGGGGCGGGTGTTACCATGAAGGCACAATACATCTCGACGGATCACCCTATTCTCCTTGAGATATCACCACGAAGGCGATTCTCAACCACTAGTGGTAGACCTTGAGGCGGCCTCCAAACCTTCATAAGCTTTTCGGGGGTAATCACAACAACTGATTCCTTTCCGAAGAACTCCTACCGCCTAAGAGTCTCCAACCTCAAACAATAACAAGAACAATGGGAAAAAGCTAAGACTTGCTCAAATCAAGATTTCCTTTGGTCAAGAGAGGGGGAGGAATGTATCTATCACTTGGTGGAAAATCTCTCAAGAACTCTCAGAAATCTCTCCGGGATCTAAGATTTGGTGAAGGAGGGAGTGAGAGGGAGCACTTGGGTGTTTTAGGGTTGCTTTGAATGAAGTGGTCAACCAACTCCCGGAATGGGAGAGGGGTATATATAGTGTAGCTCCGAATAGAGCCGTTTGAGTGTAAAGTGGTTGTTAAGTACCGAACATCCGTTGTATCACTGGACACCTGGTGGCTGGAAGACATGCACAGCGATATGAACATCGTAGGCAAAGAACATAGTGGGGGACCGGACATCCGGTAAAGTACTGGACATCCAGTGGTGCATTCAGCTACCGAACATCTGGTGCATACTGGACATCCTGCTCGGATAACATAGCTTCTGTTGGGTTCTGGCCGGATTTCTTGTATGCTCATCCAGAGCCAGGGTGATGGACCAGACATCCGGTGTGTACCAAACATCCAGTGTTTGAAAGTCATGTACATGAAGATGCAGGAGGGACCGAACATCCCGTGGAGTACCGGACATCTGGTGGAACATTGAGCCACGGGACAACCGGTGCCAACCATAAGTCCAGCCCAAATCACATAGCCACTGGTGCCCGGGGACCGGATTTTCGGTGTGTACCGGACATCCAGTGCTAGGACAATAGACCTGACATCCATTACGACAGTGATGGCAGTGGAGCACAGGTGGTGCACTATAGATTAGGAAGTCCTATACATTTTTTCCGTGAAGTATAGAAGCAGAGTTTCTTGGCTGGAGTATGGGTGTAGCATTTGCACTGGATATGAGTGGAATATTGGGTAAGGAGTGAACGTGAAATATGTTAGAAAGTGTGAGCTTGGGCTTATCTCTTTAAACCCCATCGATCCCCTCTTAATAATGTGGGATCCCTATACTCAAGAACAAACCCAAAAGGCTACGCATATATATTAGAAATAAACCCAAGAATTACATGTCATTTTTGGAAAAAACGAGCTGAAAACAAAGATTTGATAATGGTTCAAGGACTGCAAGAATCTTTGGAAAAAACGAGCTCCCTCCCTCCCTCGTCCGCCGCCGCTCCCTCCCACCACCTCCTCCTCCTTCTTCTGCGCCCTAGGAGCCCCGCCGCCGCCTGCTACTCCTTCACCGCCTCGCCTCTTCCTCCTCCCCGCCTTCCCATCGCTTAGGTTGGCGGTTAGCGGCGGCTCGATCCACTCCGTGGTTTCAGATGGGCCGCCTTCCCCATCTCTTGTCCGTGTCCGGTGCCGTCACTCGATCTTGATCTTGGGAGCATGCGGGAGAGAGGCGTCGTGTCTATTGCCAGGACGGGACATGGGGGTGGAGGCGAGCGAGAGAGCGGATGTTGCTGAAGAAGCTGGGGAGGCAAGACGAGGGCGGCGTGGCGTTCCGTGGCCGCGGTGGCCAGAGGGGCGGCTCCATGTCGCGGTGTATGAGGTGCCTAGAGGAGGATGCTGCGGCAGGTTAAACTCCTCTCCCGTTGTAGAGCAGTCCGCAGTGCCATCACCGTCGTCCTTGCCTTCGAGCCATCCGTGCCGCCGTCGCCGTCGCCTAGAGGACGCCGGTAGGAAGCAGCAGCTCACCGTTTCCTTGGTCCCCGCCGACGCCAAGCGAGAAGAGAAGGTGAGATCGAATTTGTCTGATCTTTCTTTTTCCCTGTCCCTCCCATGGATTTTCCCGGATCTTGGTGAGCTCCTCAACCACCAGATTTTGCGTGTTCTGTGAATCCAATCCTTCCGCCTGCAGGGGGTGCTTTGGGGTTTCTGTAGGGACGAGGAGAGGATTTGTGATGCGCATCGCCGCCCCTCTCTCTTTCTCTCGACTCAATCTCATTTTTTCCTTCTAAACAGTCAAATTGCCAGTCAGTTTAGCTGTACTGAGCGACAAAGAAAAATGTGCAGGCTTCTCTTTGTATCCCATGCACGTGTGCTGTAGTTGTAGCAAGAAAATTCTTCGGATTTCCCTGGCAATCTGTCAGTTTAGCTTCAGGCATTCCTTTGTATCATTCAGACTTATAGTAATTTTCTTACTTTCTGTAGGCACGTGTGCTGTAGGTGTAGCAAATTGGACAAGCTACACCGCTAATGCCGGGTGTATGGAGCTCAGGAAGGCTATCTGCAACAAGCTTCAGGGTACGTGCACACGGATGCATTTCTTATTTTCAGAATATCCATATTGAATAAGTAGTCTAATTGACTTCCTTGTTGCTCGGTTATCGATATGCAGAGGATAATGGTCTAACCTATAGCCCAGATCATGTGCTAGCGACCAATGGGGCTAAGCAATGCACTACACACGCTGTTCTTGATGTTCTCTCATGTGGTGATGAGGTAAAGTTATCATCTTTGTATATCACAATTTTTTAGGATAAACACTTTTCATTCTAGATTAGATAATACCATGAAAATAGCAGCACCAAGTGTTTATCCTGTAGTCCTTTTTGTTGTTCCATGTTCTTAAAATTTAGCAAACTGCTTCATTTTCTTTTAAACTGCAATTTTTGTTTGGGTCTTCCATGCTTTGTCATTAACTCATGATGTGGATGATGCAGCGCCATGGATTAGTCCCTGCTGTAGGAGAGAGAGAAGATGAGAGGGTGAGAGAGAAGGAAGGAGAGGAGGGAGAAAGAGAGAGGAAAGAGTACCTGGAGGTGCGTCGACCGGCGTCGGCATGTGCTGGCAAGGTTGGGCGGGACCGGGTGGTTGGCTGCGGCTCCGTGGTTTCAGATGGGGCACCGTGGGGAGCCAGGGAGGCGGCTTGGCCCAGCCATGGCGTTGGTGCTGCGGAGAGCCGCCTCGCGCTACTTCATCGTCGACACTACAGGCTTCGCCGCCGCCTACGCGATGCCGCCCCAGGGGGATCAGCAGCAGCCCCCCTCGCTGCAGGGGCCCAGCCAGCAGGTCGGGGCCAAGCTGGGGCCCTGCATCGAGTGCAGCGCCACCGGCACAAGAAGTGCTCTGGGTGCAAGTGCATGCATATTGGTGCGCCCCCACCCCCCGCCCTCGTCCCCCTCCCTATTTCTTGGTATGACATGGTTGTGGGCGTCCTGATCTTGCATTGCCGCTGAGTCCCTGCGGAATCGTGGCGCCCCCTTTCTGTAATTCGTTGCTTGATGCGTGCTATTGTGCCGGGATCCTCCACCGTTCTTGGCCCTACCCCCGGTGTCCATGAATGTAGATTGTGATTTCTGTCGTTTCTTGGATGCTTTGGGAAATTGGGTCTTACCTTACCCCTGTTGTCCATTATTGCGAAATTGTGATTTTGCTCTTGCTTCTTGGATGCTTGTGTAATTCGGTGTTTAGGTTCAGTGATTTTAGTGGTTCTTGAGGATCCAAGACATACATAGTAGATGGGAACCTCTGTTCTTGTGAGGTTATTGAGTGGTGATCATGCGGTTTGGTGTTCTCATGAGATAAGTGCCTTCTTGCGGGCCCCTTGCGTCTTATTTGTGCGATTTGGCTGTGTATGTCTATAATAGGTACTTTGCTTTTTAGGATTAATGATTAAGCGGTTCATGGTGTTGAGCATAAGGTAGTTGATGAGCCAGGGAGGCGGCTTGGCCCAGCCATGGCGCTGGTGCTGCGGACTCCCCGCCGCGTGGCGTCTCACTGCTCGTCCCTTCTGGTCACACCTCCCCATGTGAGTTCCTCCACCCTAATTCAGCTCCCCTTGCTATCTAATTTCAATTTTGTTTCGCATGTGGGTTTGGGTGGCCAGGAGATTTTGCACCACCAACTATAGCAACACCTTTTTTTTGCCAGTTAGTGTTACGGTTCCTGCTGACGGTGTATATCCCTTGAACAACAATCTTCCATCTTCAGCTGCTACACATCCAACTGCAGTAGCAAATACCTCCATCCCCGATACACTGCGGATGGTAGCTCTGAAACTATTGGTTGCTTAAGTAGTTTCTGTCAAGTTGTATATTTAGCTGTTGGCTGCCATTTGTAGTTGCAGTTAGTATCTTCTTTATTTCACACCATGTTTTCTTATGTCTTGCTTCTATCTTGCTGGACTTGTGGGATCTAAGTGATCTATAATTGTGTTTTCTGGTCATTACATCAAAAAATGTATCCCCACTTTCAAAGATGATCCTTGTTTGTTGCAAGGGAAAGATCTATTCTTGCACTGCGCTAAGCACATCACAAGTAGGTAGGTTAGGTTATTTATGTGAAGTTTTCTTGCTATATATGTTGTGGAATCAAGGTGTCTATTGACCAAATGAAGAATGATATATCTATCTGCATATTTTTCTTTTTAGATGAATTTGACTAACTATGCCTACTCTTTCAGCTTAAAGTGTATTTGAGAACCCATGCACTTGACCAAATGGTTCACGCAGTAGCTGCTTCATTTGGCATTAGAATGATTACCAAATTTTGCTACGAACTTATGCTGCTACTATAACCTTTTTGTAGGTAAATTTGAAGCCTAAGGTGCCAACAAAGGTAGTTTGTGCTGAACATCTTGAGTTACAGAACGAGATACTCACACTGCTTAACATACAGAGGCAAGTACTTTCCTAAAGGAGCTCCTGAATGCTTTAGGCTTTGATGTCTGCTTTAGTCTGATATTTCCATTTGATCTTCCAAAAGGAGCAACCATCACAGTGCTGAAATTATGTTCCACTTGATGGTTCTTAATTGTATTTCTCAGTTTAGGTTTGGACTTGCACTATAGGTGGTTGCGAATCTCAGTCTTTGCGTGTCTGTCTATGACATCCTTGCCGTCGAAGGCGGATTCACCTTTCCATGATAGGGCTGCTCGACGTATAAAGTAATTAGTGCCATCATCTTTGCCATCCATTTATCTTTATTAAGGAATGTGATGTTACTACTTACTAATTATGTATGTTGTTTAGTATTTGCAGAAGCATTCTCAACTTTCCTCTGTACTTTCTCTTTTCTCTATACTTTGTTTGGGTAGTATTTACCCTGTCCCGAGAATAGCAGAGATAGACATGCCTATGTGTACAGCTAAGTAATCAAAATAGTTGAGATAGACATGCCTATGTCTACAGGAAAACCAGCTTAACATTCATATCTCAACTCCCTATCCACTCTGACCAGACATAAAATTAAGCTTAGGTCAGCAAACTGGAAAAAGGGCATATATGGTTACCGTGTAGAGTATGTGAGTAAATACACATGTTGCATGGTGCATGTTTTTTGCTGTGAGTTTCTTTGTATGCTAGCGGAGCTCGAGTTCAATAGTTCTTCACATTACATATTTGTTATTCACCCCCGTACTGCATTTCTGTAAAATACATTGGTTCCAGTCTTGACTATGGGCTGTTTTGCCATGCTTACATCAGAGCTCAAAAGTAGATGTCATCAGCAAGTAGGTGATACATGTCTATCTGATTTAGCATTTTGGAATTGCTCACAACATTTCTTTCGGCATGTCAATGAAAATGGCACCTTCCCATTCTGATGTTCATTATGTTTCTTGAAGCCCTCACCATCTTTATATTCATTACATATTCTCAAAAGCTTATTTCTTAATAATACCTAAAGTGAATACCATGAGCTACCTCTCCAGTTTATTCTTATTTGAGTATTAAGAGCACCTACATTGCTTTGGTTCTGTATGACTGATCAAATTTACACACACCTCAACCATAGTAAAATCTGGAAGACGACGTAAAAGAATCAAAGAAAAGTAGAGATGCACAATAGTTTTTGCTTTTCAGGGATTGTTCTTGGGTTCAGCTTTCGCCGGCATGTTGTTATTATAGAGTTACCGTATCTCTTTGAATCGTCATATGTACTCCAAACTCTTATAGATTATGCAACTAGCTAATGGTTGGAACTTTTACTCAACTTTATTATAGGTGGCACAAAGTCATGTTAGTTGCCATTTTATTGCTACAGATATGTTCTTGTTCTGATTGTTTATGTGATGATTATATTCATGTGTATGTAGCACAACCTCATGTTTACATTTGGCTTGAAGTCGGCTGTACTTTTTTTTGCTTTTGTTACAAGATATATCATCAATTTCTTGTCTGGACGTACTTTTATTAGTTTGCTTCTAACTGCATCTTAATATGTACTCAGTAGGCTCTACAGGATTCGATGATGGATGTGTGAATGTGAGCAATCAGGATATAAATTTCTTCCAACAGCAAGACATGCTGATTAGATTCAGGAATATGTTCTTGCGTCCCAGCTTTGCAGCTTCACGTTGTAGGACTAATATTTGGTACCTGACATGAGATTGAGAAATACCATGCTTTAATTAATTAGTACATACCTTGTGCAGGGCACATAAAATATATCTGATATCGTTTTTGTTATTATATTTTTATCTTTTCTACCCTAATTCAGTAGCACCATTTCTTGATGTTATTTCTCTATAGGATTGTTGCTTCCACTATAGCTTTTCCCCTCTGAAATGAATTTGAATTAGGTCACTTTAGTGTCAAGGTAAAAATTTCTTTGTTCTCGGGAAGAGCCAATATCCTAGGTGATCGTTAAATATTATTAATAATTACCAATTAATAATTATGTGCTTGACTGTTTGTTGATGACCAATAATTATGTATTTCACTTATAAGTAACTATCTAATTTGCATGTTCCATTTTATTTCAGATGTAACACATTCTTTGTATGTATTCTGATGGATTTTAGATATGCTCACTTGATATCATTTTTTTCTCTTGACTCTAAAACATGTATGTACAAGCTATTTAAGAGGGACAAGAAGGCGGAATAGCCTCGCTTATATAGTTTCTGACTGCTAACAGTGCCATCATCAATGAGCTTCACTCTAAAGTCTGTTCATGGGAGGGTTGGGCTTCCTTCTATGCTAGGGCTGAAATTGGAGAATAAACAAGGGGTTGACATGCTTGTGAAGTTCTATTAGGTATGCTTCTCTCTCTCCCCAAATCTTTCGGTTCCTGAAGCACAAACCCTGTCAGTTTGTCCATATGTAGATTTTTTCCCTTCTTGTTGGTGCACTATTCTCGGGTTTTTGTGTGTTTCTTTCTTGCGGCCAGCTTGACCATTTACTCTGGAAGGAGTTATTCAACTAAAAAAGAGCGAACAAGTTGAGATTCTTTTGTCTTGTCCATATCGTTCCTACAATGTTGTTTGGGTTGATTTTCTTGCTTTTTTGTAGTTTGTGGAGAGAGTTAAGTAGTAGGGTAGCCTTTCTATGGTGGCGATCGCATGCTGTGCAGCCGAGTGTAGTTAATTTGGTGGTTCATGTTACAAGAAAAATCATTCCTCTGTAGGTTTCAGGTTCCTATTGTTGTGAGGTGCTCCATGGCCCTTTGCTTGGTTGCTCTGTGGTGAGGCAATAGAGATAATTAGCAGTCTTGTATACTAACCAAGAGAACATCCATTTCATGATTTTGGGTATTGGGTTCTCTTTGCTAAACTAGCTGCAGCTAGATGAGAGAAGTAGTAAGTAATATCAGGTGCATAATTTCTATCAGTCTGTGTATTCTAATGACTACCGATATCCCCTTGCCTGTAGTGTGGCACTGAATCAATAGTCATTTTTGCACAATCATGTGTCATGTTCCTTTATGAATCATATAATATCAAGAGACAACTTATGGAACTGTTCAGATTTTTATGGCAACCCTAACTTCGCTAGGTAATAACTTTTTTTGGTCTTTATCCAACTGGTTTTTATCATATCAAATTACTGCAGAGCGTACTGATTTTTTGTCACCTAGCAACGGTGCCTTTCAGTTCAACTAGCAGTTTAAACCTCCGAAGGTTTAAGGTGAACAATGAGATATTTTTGGGTTTGTTTGAACTGTTGTGTCTGTCCACTTGAGTGCCTCCATATGTGGTTCTCCTGTTGCATTAGTTATATTATTATTTTTGATCATCTTGCCCAAAACTAAAGTTTCACTACATGAAAAATGACTACTTTATTTTATACCATGTTATCCTCTTTCTCTTCCCCACAGGACAGCGTCTCCCCGCGTTCTCGATCTGGCGCCGCCACATATCATGATTCTGGATCGGGCGCAGGTCATCGCCATAAGAGAGCCTGGCTGGTGTGGTCTTCATGCTTGGTGTGTAGAAGCACGGGGGATGAGTAGGACGGGCATGGTGAAGGAGCAGCTAGGCTGGAGCTCCGGCGTTGCTCGTGTCATGGTCGAATGGAGCCGGCCATCACTATGGGCTGCTGCTCACCGGTCGTCATTCCCCAATCTCAGTTGCTCATCTTTGGCTTCACCATCTTCCTCCCCTGATCATGCATCTATTTTAGATCATATAATTATGCTATATCATATATGTTGTTTAGTTCAGACTTGTGCATGTGCATGCATTGGCATTGATTTAGACAAAGATATTGCATGATTTGTACATAGAAGGAGTACGGATGATCTAGGAATAAATGTTTGAATAAAGTTAGTAGTGAGATTTAGATAGAGGTTACCTGCACTGTTCTGTTTTATGTAGATTCTAAGCTGCAAAATCATACATGGTCCTGTTAGTAATTTGTTTGAGTTCTGAGTTTACGCATTTTCCCTTCGAATGTTTGTATGTGTGATCACTTGCTTTTAGGTTCCCAGTGGTATATCATGAGAAGTTTTTTACTCTGCACCGGGTGATCAACTACATATTTAGACGAATACACTATTCAGGACGAGGAACATTAAGATTTCTAATGTTGTTTTCCTCTTTCAAGATTGCAGTTTTCATAAGCCTTAGATAGCTAAGGTACACATAGTTTTTATTTAACATTTTTTACTGTTCTCTCATCTCCTATATGGTGTCTAAGAAATACTAATGTAGACAATTCAAATTTTTTAAATACCTTCCGGCCAATTATGTGGGGAAGGTGCAGCAAGCCGACCCCCGCGTTGTAGTAGAGTGGAGCTGGCAATTTTATGATCGGTCTCTAAATATTTATACTTGCACAATTTGAATTAGCTTCACATGGTATATAGTTTGAACATAGGTATTCCTTAATTTTTCATATAAAAGGTTTAGAATTATTACCCTCAGTGCTAAAACTCGAAGTTACTAACAAATGCAAACGTTTCTGTTACAAAACGTTTAGAATCATTACCCTTGATGCTTGAATTTGGACCTTGCACCTTACTTGGGTAACATAGAGCCAAATGGCACATTGTTCAAATACACGTTCAAAACACTTTGAGTTTGACATGTTCTCTATCCTTGATCAAACATAAAATTACTAAAAAAGGCAAATATTTCTCAACACGAACATGGTTTCAAATGGGTCTCTGCGCCATTTGGCGCACCGGGTCATCTAGTGTATATTAACAATAGATAGTAGGTTAGTTACAAAGGCAAAGAATGACGGTGCCGGTAGAAACATAAAACCTCTCAAAGTAATAATAATACAGAAAAAGCAACAAGGACGTTTCATCACTCCTTCAATAAAAGGGTCATTGCTAACAATAACAGCTTGTGTAGAACTCTAGCCGTGTTTGGCCCGTGAGATGATTTTGAGATGGAAATAAATCAAAAGAAGGTTAGTATTGAGCACAAATACTTGAAAGGAAAATAACATGTAGCACATCATCGACTTCAAGGTAAAATTGAATACAGTGTTACTTTCAATAGATACCAAAATATCACTTATCAATGCTAAAATTTGATTATAAAATAAGTAACGCTAATATAAAAAACATGTGTCTTAGGAGAACCCAAGAAGGAAGTCTCAACATATCAACTCCTAGAACAAGCTAACACATGCCATTTTTGTCACTTAGAAAGATTTGATAGGGTACAGGGACTACAAGAATTACATTCTATCAACAAAGTAGATACCCATTTTTCGGTGATCTAACCTTGACTATATTGTACGAATACTTTAGCAGTTATGTGCCTTTGGCAAACAAAATATAACTCCAAATGACAGCAAAAAATATAGTCAAATGTAAGAAACCACTTGAAATTCAGAAACAAACACGATTACTAAAGCCAAGTTTTAAAACACCACAAAGGAAACATTTCTTTGTCGACTATTGTTAACAACATGTGGCAGGACTAGGTATCAAATAGGAAATCCATCTTCAACATAAATAGAACGGTAGTAATCCATGATGAAGAACAAACGATGCTGAAGGTTAACCAATTAATAAACCCCTTCAATAACTGAAAAAGGCATGTTCCCTAAGACCAGACGGGGAATAGGAAATTTATTCAACACCAATTCCACACTAGGAATTCGTGATGGAGAATAGTTGTTGTCAATGTTCCAACTATTAAATCAATTCACATGTGCTGTCACCGAGAGAATCGAAGACAGGAGCAACTAATCAAGCAAGCATGTACCAAGGGAGAGAAAATAGTGGTTAGTTGTCCAGGACAGTTGCCCACATGAATTATTCCGGATAACAAGCATTGCCATTAGTCAAGGATGTAAACTGAATATTCAGAGGGAAACTAAAGCTGGATGTATTGTAATGTGCAGACATCATAGCTTTGGCTAGACTAGTGAGGTAATAAGCATTCTGATGCAGAGCTAACCACATTGGACATCATAAACTGTAGGTCACCCGATCCACAAATCAGTAGTTGTGCAGAGACAAAGAAACAAGAAGACTGCTAACAATTAATCGAGAATGGCATATCTATCATTCTATTGGTGTGCATCAACTTGGAATATGAGGCATGTCCTTTAAGAAAATTGTTAATTGTACATCTGCACGTCATAACTTTTTTCGATAAATGGCGCTTTTATTATCTCAAAATATAGCATCAAGCTGATACAAAGCATTTGGAGTATCACCCGGCCTCTGCATAACTACGATGCACACAGCCAAACACCAAAAATCTGATAAAAAGGAAAGAAAAAAACGACAATTCGGCAACAGTAGAGTCCTATAGACCGACACTATGCCTATGTCGAAACGGTTGGCAGACCGATCCGGAGATTATGCTGCCATCCATGCTGGGTAAAAACCTCCGTAGCCACCTGCTCCAACCACGTACACACCGCTTTGAATAGCGGTTGGTACTCCGCATGTTGTAGCATAGACCACATATGGAGCGAGTGGGTACAACGGAAGATAACCAGCAGAGGAGAAGCATTTTTGTCATTAAAAACCAAATCGTTTCTGCATAGCCAAAGCGACCATAGTAAGGCATACGCTCCCACCTTATTAGCGTTTTGAACCTATTTGAAATACCGTCCAACCAATGACCAAAAATATTGGTAACACTTGTGGGCGGATACAAATTTGACGCTATTTGGGTGACTGACCATGTAGAACGCGCAAACTTGCAAGTAAAAAGAGGTGTTTGATTGTTTCATCATGAGTACAAAAACAACACTTCTTACTTCCTGGCCAGTTGCGTCGTGCGAGGTTGTATTTGGTTAGCACAATACCTCTACGAAGATATCACATGAATATTTTAACTTTTAGTGGAATCTTTGCCTTCCAGATTTTCTTGTTATTGCTCACCTGTACCTCAGAATGCATGAGGGCACGATACATAGAGTCTACCGTGAAAGACCCCAATGTAATAAGGTTCCAGCGAAACACATCACGCCCTTGCGTCAGGTTAATCAGATCCAGACGGGATAAGCGATTATGCCATGACATAAGTCGGGCGCCAACCAAATCCTGCCTGAACGAAATATTCGGCGGGGATGAGCTAAGCACCTGCGCAATAGTACTGTTCTTATCACGAGCAATGTTGTACAAAGCTGGATATTGTTCTCGGAGACTGGCATTGCCTAGCCAGATGTCTTCCTAGAAATGAATCTCCGACCCATCCTTTATCGTGAAAGACTCAAAGCGAAAGAGTTGTTTCTTTGCCGCCATTAGGCCAACCCAAAAGTTTGAGTCGCCAGGTTTCCAATATGCCTGAGACACCGCCTTTTGGCCTAGATACTTGTTGCGCAACATGGTTTGCCAAACATCATCCTCAGTAAGAAGTTTGAACAACCATTTACTTTGTATGAAGTCCATCAACCTGGGTGATGCAAAGATCTCCTTTGTATGCAGTCTAGCAACCTGGGTGATGCAGGCCCCGAGCCCGAGCATGGTGTCAGTCTTCTTGTAGCCGAGGGGCTACATGCCACGATGGTGCGCCTGGCGCCTACACGCACGCGTTCAACGCTTGCGCATGCCTCCAGATCATCAGTGGAGGATACACCGTCGAGGAAGTGGTCCTATGCGGTTCTGGATCCGCACAACCGACGACCGGCAGATGCTCTACCAAGTCAAGATGATTTGGCCTTGGTGGAACTTGTTGTAGGGAGGAAGGAAGAGGACACAATAGGCGCAGCTCTATTCGCATCCTCGTCGTCATCTCCGCGGGGAGGAAATTGCACAAAACACCTACTTTTGGTGCTAGTTTTGCGCAGAACACATACTTTACAAATTTGTTGTACAAAACACCACATTATTAAGGTAATTTGTTGCAGCTAGGTCTAATCCACCATTTGAATGTGTTGACATGATTTCTGACAAGTGAGTCTAGTTTGGAAGTGCATCGCGTCAAAAAATAGTTGTCTCATCAGCAGCCAACTAGAACTGTCAATATCTCACAATTCTTTGTTTCAATTGAGCTGAATTTTTCCAAGAATATTAGTGAGTGCATATATGATTTATTGTATTTTAATATTTTTTGAAAATGTAAAATTTAAACAAAAAATTGAACAAGTTAACTAACATTGCAAATATCTCACAAACTGTTGGTCCAAATAAGCTATTTTTCCTAGAATATTATATTGGATACATGTGTGATTTATAGAAATTGTTTTTTTTTGAAAATTTTGAATTTTGAGGAAAAAAAATTGTCTGAGCCAATGTAAATTGCGAGTATCTCATTATAATGTGATCCAAATCAGGTAAAAGTTTTCGGATTCATTACTGGTTACATCTAGCTAATAGCACACCACAAACTTTCATGTGAAAAACATAAGATTGCTATACAATTTTGAAATTGATTGAGGCGAAGGTGTCCCGTTTTTCGATGACATGGTGATTATCGTTTTTGGAGGAGTAGACTTTGACGATCCGACTACGAGAGGTTATTGATGTCGCACCTTAGCAACCTGGAGCATGATGGAGCATGGTCAACCTGACCACGATGGTCTATTTCCTGCAAGCAAACGAAGAACAAGCAAGAAACTAAGATTGCAATCCGGATATTGCGAATATAAGATGAAAGCTTTATTGATCAAGGTGGGGTTCTGTGACGTCTTGGTCTGGTCGTTGAACACAAATGAAGTACGCGAAGTTGCAGCTATGATGAATTTTAATCTAAATAAAACCCAAAGTCTAAACGTCGCCCTAAGGGCTGTATATATGGAGGAGTAGGGGGATTTCGTGGCCCCTTGTAGGAGGGGCCCGAAACCAACCCTAACTTTGTTTCCCCATACATACAGACTCTAAAAACAACCTAGGAAGTTGTACTTCGGAATTACATGGGCCTGGCCCAAAAATAAGGTGGCGCAGCACCTAGAATAAGCTATGGACAAAATTTATGAAGGGACATCTTGTATATTTTGTCCATGCCCTTGTAGGTCATCACGGAGGCTTCAAAGTGCTCAAATAAGCACTAAAAACGCCATTTTGGATCCTTTCGCACGCGCCTTCATCTCCATGCTTGATCCTGCTCTAGTGTTTATTCCTCATGTCCATGCTAGGACCTTCATTAGTAATCAACACAAATGTATTCAATTTAGGCAACATCATATTCTCATGAACAAAAGAATTGTCACTAAGAAACGGAAGTACCTAGTAATTCAATTCGCGTGCGCGAGCTCTAGTAATTGGTCTAGTATGTATAGCAGCAGGGGTTGTGGGTGTAACAATGGTATTGATGTCCTCATCATCCTTCCCTTTTTGAAATGAAGTCATCCTCGACGGAAGCTCATCCTCCTCACCCAAATAAGGCTTCAAATCTGCAATGTTAAAAGTGGGACTAACCCCAAAATATGTAGGCAACTCAAGTTTATATGCATTATCATTTATTTTCTCTAACACCTTAAAAGGACCATCAACACGTGGCATTAGCTATGATTTGTGCAAATCAGGAAATCTATCCTTACGTAAATGTAACCAAACAAGATCCCCAGGTGCAAACACAACATTTTTTCTACACTTATCTCCAGCAAGTTTATATTTAGCATTCATACGCTCAATGTTCTCTTTAGTTAACTCATGCATTTTTAAGATCAATTCATCACGTTGTTTAGCATCAAAATTAACCTTCTCCAAAGATGAAAGAGGCAAATCAATGGATGCATGAGGTAGGAAATCATACACAATTTCAAAAGGGCACATCTTAGTAGTAGAATGCAGTGAACGATTATAAGCAAATTCAATATGAGGCAAGCATTCTTCCCACATTTTCTTGTTATTCTTCAAAATAGACCTAAGCATAGTAGAGAATGTTCTATTGACTAATTCAGTTTGTCCAGTTTGGGGGTGACATGTAGTACTAAAAAGCAGTTTAGTCCCCAACTTAGCCCATAAACATCTCCAAAAGTGGCTAGGAAATTTAGTATCACGATATGAAAAAATTGTATTTGGCACACCATGCAAGTGAATAATTTCATGAAAGAACAAATCAGCAACATTAGTAGCATCATCGCTTTTCTGACATGGTATAAAGTGTGCATTTTCGAAAATCTATCCACGACAACAAATATGCGAATCCTCCCCTTCTTTGTTCGAGGTAATCCTAAAACAAAATCCATAGATATATCCTCCCATGGAACATTAGGTACAAGTAAAGGCATATATAAACCATGAGGATTGAGTCGTGACTTAGCTTTTTGACATGTAGTGGAGCGAGCTACAAAACGCTCAACATCTCATCTCATCTTTGGCCAAACGAAATGTGTAGCAAATACATCCTCCATCTTCTTCACGCCAAAGTATCCCATTAATCCTCCTCCATGCGCCTCTTGCAACAACAACAGACAAAAGGAGCTAGCTGGAATGCATAGCTTGTTAGCACAGAATAGAAATCCATCATTAACGACGAAGTTGTTCCATGTTCTTCCTTCTTTACAATTCTGCATTACATCTCTAAAATCAGCATCATGCACATATTGATCTTCGATGGTCTCCAAACCAAATATTTTAAAGTCAAGTTGTGAAAGCATAGTATAGCGACGAGACAATGCATCAGCAATAACATTTTCTTTACCCTTATTGTGTTTGACATAAGGGAAAGTCCCAATGAATTCAACCCATTTAGCATGTCTATGATTTAGTTTAGCTTGACTCTTAATATGTTTCAAAGATTCATGATCAGAATGTATAACAAATTCTTTGGGCCATAAATAATGTTGCCATGTTTCTAAAGTCCGAACAAGAGCATATAATTCTTTATCATAAGTAGAATAATTCAGACTAGGCCCACTCAAATTTTCAGAAAAGTATGCAACAGGTTTGCCATCTTGTAATAACACACCTTGATACGTCCATTTTGCATCATGTTTTCTTACTGTTATTTATAATGTTTTTATCCATAATAATGATTTTTGGAGTAATTCTAATGCCTTTTCTCTCATAATATGCAAAGAATACACAAAGAGGGAGAATTCTGGCACCTGGAAATCTATACCTGGAAAAGATACGTCAGGCTACCTATTCTGTACAACTCCAAACAAGCTGAAACTTTACAGAGACTTTTTATGGAATATTTGAGAAATATTGGAGCAAATAACTACCAAAGGGGCCCCACCAGGTGGGCACAACCCACCTGGATGCGCTAGGAATCCCAGGCGCGCCCTGGTGGGTTGTGCTCACTCAGGCCCACCTCCAGTGCCCATCTTCTGGTATATAGGTCATTTTAACCTAGAAAAAACAAGGAGAGGACTTTCGGGACGGAGCGCCGCTGTCTTGAGGCGGAACTTGGGCAGGAGCACTTTTTCCTTCCGGCGGAGTGATTCCTCCGGGGGAACTTCCCTCCCCGAAGGGGGAAATCATCTTCATCATCATCACCAACAACTCTTCCATCTTGGGGAGGATAATATCCATCAACATCTTCAACAGCACCATCTCATCTCAAACCCTAGTTCATCTCTTGTGTTCAATCTTGTTACCGAAAGTATAGATTGGTGCTTGTGGGTGACTAGTAGTGTTGATTACATCTTGTAGTTGATTACTATATGGTTTATTTGGTGGAATATTATATGTTCAGATCCATTATGCTATTTAATACCCCTCTGATCATGAGCATGATTATCATTTGTGAGTAGTTACTTTTGTTCTTGAGGTCACGGGAGAAATCATGTTGCAAGTAACCATGTGAACTTGATATGTGTTCGATATTTTGATAGTATGTATGTTGTGATTCCCTTAGTGGTGTCATATGAACGTCGACACATGCCACTTCACCATATTTGGGCCTAAGGGAATGAATTGTGGAGTAACAATTACATGATGGGTTGCAAGAGTGACAGAGGCTTAAACCCTAGTTTATGCGCTATTCCGTAAGGGACCAATTGGATCCAAAAGTTTAATGCTATGGTTAGGATTTATTGTTAATACTTTTCTCGTAGTTGCGGATGCTTGCGGGAGGGTTAATCATAAGTAGGAGGTTTGTTTAAGTAAGAACATCACCTAAGCACCGGTCCACCCACATATCAAATTATCAAAGTAGCGAACACAAATCGAACCAACATGATGAAAGTGACTAGATGAAATTCCCGTGTACCCTCAAGAACGCTTTGCTTATCATAAGAGGCCGTTTTGGCATGTCCTTTGCCTCAAAAGTATTGGGTTACCTTGCTGCACTTCTGTTACTACTATCGTTACTTGCTCGTTACAAATTACCTTGCTATCAAACTACTCCGCTACTTACAATTTCAGCACTTGCAGACATTACCTTACTGAAAACTACTTGTCATTTTCTTCTGCTCCTCGTTGGGTTTGACACTCTTACTTATCGAAAAGAGCTACAATTGATCCCCTATACTTGCGGGTCATCACACCTCCTAATCCAATTCCACTAGCATCACATCCAAGCTCGAAAGTCAAGTCTTATTAAAATCAGGAAGTTGGAGTAAAGGAGCATGTGTCAACTAATCTTTCAATATCGTGAAGGCTTCTTCCTATGCGGTACCCCAAACAGAAGGCACATCCTTCTTTGTAAGATCATTGAGAGGTCTAACAATGATGCTGAAATCTGTCACAAAACGCCTATAGAAATCAGCGAGGCCAAGGAAACTCCTCACTTGTGTGGCAGTTTTGGGCTGCGGCCAACTCTCAATAGCTTCAGTCTTGGCTTTATCAACTTCAATTCCCTGTGGAGTAACAACATAGCCAAGAAAAGACACCCGGTCGGTGCAAAAAGTGCACTTCCCAAGGTTACCAAAAAAAAATGTGCATCACATAGAGCAAGAAAAACAACACATAAATGTTCCTCCAAAGATCTGCTATAAATCAGTATATCATCAAAGTAAACTACCACAAATTATCCAATGAAAGCACGTAAAACTTCGTTCATTAATCTCATGAAAGTACTAGGTGCATTAGTTAACCCAAAAGGCATGACTGACCACTCATATAATCCAAACTTAGTTTTAAATGTTGTTTTCCATTCATCTCCCAATTGCTGTAGCGACCCGATCCCAATGAATCGAAGTCTCTGTGCTTAAGTGTCATCCCTGGATCAGTATGCTGACACACACAGTACCCGAGGATTTATAACAGAGTACAATCACACACTAATTGCATCGAAAATCTCATAAGGAGTATCTATTACATAAATATGGCTGAAGGCTAACTAAATGAAGTAACCGCGGAAGCTTCGAAGATAAATGAGTCCATCCAACTCCAGAGCAAAACTGAGTGCAGAGGGGGTTGGGAGGTACCGCGACGGCGGCGGTGGTCGACGGCGAGGCGGACGGCAGCGGCGACGGCTTTCGGGCGGCAGCTCCGGCGATCTTCTAGGCTGGCAGAGCGGTCAGGGAGGGGCGGCGCGGTGCGGCGGGTGCGGCGATGGCGTCGGCGATGGCGTTGATGTGCGGAGGCTGCTGCTGCTGCTGCTGGTGGTGGTGGTGGTTTGGGGAGGAGAGCGGGTCGGGGCGGCGCATTTATAGGAGGGGGCGACGGGTGGCATGGAGGAGGGGGCAAGGCGAGACGGCGACGGGAGTCTGGGGCGGACACGGCGGATTACTCCCGAGGCGGTGCGCTGGTCTGGGCCGTGGCCTGGCGACTAGCTGGGCCGGCCCAGTTCGGTGAAGGAGATTTTTTTTAAACCTTTTCCAGAAATAAGAAAAACACAAAAACTATAATAAATAAAATTCTAAAAATTCCAGAAAAATTCACATAATTATATGGCCTTATTATTGACCTAGTGAACATTTTTCTGGCCTACAAATGCAAGTTTTTGAAAATACATTTTTAGTACTAATAAACTCCGCAATAAAATAAATAATCTTGCAAATAAAATCAAATAAAATATTCCAAAATTAAAATTCAATTTCCAATAGTTCTTTGCTATTTTTGAAGAAGTCCTTTTATCTTCTCTCTTTATTTTATTTATTTGTAATAATTGGGAAATAATTTTGAATAAATCAATTTGATCCAATTTGCCAATTTTTGAAAATTTCAAAAATGGATTTTTGGGAAACCTCCAACTCTCTCATTTGGTCCTTGAGTTGCTTAAGGCCCCTTGGATCAGTTTCCAACAAAACAAAAATTCAAAAATGCACAAATTATGAATGCATATGAATGATCTAATTATTAACATCAAATTGAAAATTGGGATGTTACAAACCTACCCCCCTTAAGATCAATCTCGTCCTCGAGATTCGAGTTGGCTAGCAATAGGTTAGGGTTGGGTACTCAAAAAAATTGTCTTGGAGGCATCTGATGGGTTTAGAGTGGATGAGAAATTATAATAGAATAAGGGACTAATGAGAAATTACATTACCCATATGAAAATGAGGCAATAAATTCCAAATCAAACAATTCACACAAGGCACACCATACAAGAAAAACCTACAGGTAAGGTCATATCCACAAGAGATATGATCTCATCATACTACCACAGAATTGTTTATCGGTGTCACTTTACTTGGTAGTGGTGGTCAAACTAGTTCTCCTCAAAACAATGTTAGCTCCAGCTCCATCTTCGCCAGGGTCGTCTTCAAAGGGCACGATCTATCTTGTTGAAATAGAGAAGAGGTAGAAATGAACAGAGAAGAGCATAAGACCAACAGATATATAGGGAAATCATAAAATAAGTTTTTTTCCTATGGCTTTTCCATTCCTAGTGGTCGCGTCCTACAGTCAACGTGTGCTCTGATACCATCTTGTAGCGACCAGATCCCAATGAATTGAAGTCTCTGTGCTTAAGTGTCATCCCTGGATCGGTATGCTGACACACATAGTACCCGAGGATTTATAACAGAGTTCAATCACACACTTATTACATCGAAAATCTCATTAGGAGTATCTATTACATAAATATGGCTGAAGGCCAACTAAATGAAGTAACTGCGGAAGCTTACTCCACGGCAAAGCTGAGTGCAGAACAACAACCTAGCGCACCTTACTCTGCATCTGAAAAATCTGCAACATGAAACGTTGCAGCCACAAAGGGTCAATACATTGAATGTATTGGCAAGTCACACCCAAAGTATGAAAACATACCTATCATCTGCATGCAAGGATATAACAAGTGGATAGCTCTAAGTATTATTTTGCATAAAGCCAATTTTGTCCTACTTCTACTCACTACCCAAATTTTATTCCTTTATATTTTTATTAACCTATTGTTAAATTGGACCGCCTCCAACTTAACCCACCTATGAGAGCCTCTGAGGATCATAGGTTCCCAAATTGTTATTTCCATGAGAGCCCCCGGGGATCATGGTTTAATTAAACCCACATTAGAATAATTATT
Source organism: Triticum aestivum (assembly GCF_018294505.1). Classification (NCBI taxonomy): domain Eukaryota; kingdom Viridiplantae; phylum Streptophyta; class Magnoliopsida; order Poales; family Poaceae; genus Triticum; species Triticum aestivum. Next base: position 451,444,299 of record NC_057798.1, read on the forward strand.
TAGGATGAGAAGATCTTCCAGAGGTTTCAAGTCCAGTTGCTCAAAGTTGTCCCTAACCGGGGACACGGCTAATCATGACTAGTTTGTACACTCTGAAGAGGTTTGCACACTTTTCCCCACAAGACTCGATCTCCTTCGTTGAATTCCTTGCACTACCTGATGTTTGAGAACCGGATGATCGAGACATAGTATTTCCGAAGAGGTCCCTTAACCGATAGATAGGCCGGTACACCTACAATTTCCCTACATCTGCTAGCCTATCAAGGAAAGGTTTCCCACAACTTACTCAATTAGACAGAGCCCATAATGGCTTGTGGTTGCACACGGAAGCTACTTGATATGAAACATGTCCAACCTTTTTGAACCTGGGCGACATTACCCACCTTTTCCTGAGTAATGCAGAGCCTCCCGGAGGTTACATACTTGTCGACTGGTCCTGACAAACCTTTCCGCCCAGATGATTGATTAATTGGTATTTCAGAGCCTCCGAGGAAATGCAATACATATAAGTTGTTAATGTAGTCATTGCTTAAGTTCTCTCGCAACTTTCATTAATCACACCCAATCCACGTCTACCATAGCATGGCTAAGCAATAACTACACTATAACGATTCCCAAAGTGGCGGCAAGATCATCAGGATCAGGCTAAACATATGGCTATACTATCTGGGTTTTGTTGGGGAACGCGGTAATTTCAAAAACATCCTACGATCACGCAAGATCTATCTATGTGATGCATAGCAACGAGAGGGGAGAGTGTGTTCAGGTACGCTCGTGGACCAAAGCGGAAGCGTTTAGTTAACACGGTTGATGTAGTCAAACGTCTTCACGATCCAACCGTCCAAGCACCAAACTTACGGCACCTCCGCGTTTAGCACACGTTCAGCTCGGAGACGTCCCTCGTACTCTTGATCCAATTGAGGCCGAGGGAGAGTTTCGTCAGTGATACGTCTCTGTCGTATCTATAATTTTTTATTGTTCCATGCCAACATTATTTAACTTTCATATACTTTTGGCAACTTTTTATATTATTTTTGGGACTAACATATTGATCCAGTGCCCAGTGTCAGTTCCTGTCTGTTGCATGTTTTATGTTTCGCAGAAACCCCATATCAAACGGACTCCAAAGGGGATAAAAACGGACAGAGAATTATTTTCAAATATTTGTGATTTTTGGGAAGTAAAATCAATGTGAGACGGTACCCGAGGTGGCCACAAGACAGGGGTCGACGCCCACTCCAGGTGGGAGCGCCCCAACCCTCGTGGGCCCCTCGTAAGGCGGTTGATGCCCTTCTTTGGCCGCAAGAAAGCTAATTTTTGGAAAAAGATATGGGCGAAGGTTTCAATCCAATTGGAGTTACGGATCTCCGGATATAAAAGAAACGGTGCCAAGGCAGAATTCCAGAACGCAGAAACAGAGAGAGACAGAGAGATAGATCCAATCTCGGAGGGGCTCTCGCCCCTCCCAAGCCATGGGAGCCAAGGACCAGAGGGGAAACCCTTCTCCCATCTAGGGAGAAGGTCAAGGAAGAAGAAGAAGAAGGGGGGCTCTCTCCCCCTTGCTTCCGGTGGCGCCGGAACACTGCCGTGGGCCATCATCATCACCGCGATCTTCACCAACACCTCCATCATCTTCACCAACATCTCCATCACCTTCCCCCTTCTATCTACAGCGGTCCACTCTCCCGCAACCCGCTGTACCCTCTACCTGAACATGGTGCTTTATGCTTCATATTATTATCCAATGATGTGTTGCCATCCTATGATGTCTAAGTAGATTTTCATTGTCCTACCGGTGATTGATGAATTGGTATGATTGGTTTGAGTTGCATGTTTTATTATTGGTGCTGTCCTATGGTGCTCTTCGTGTCGCTCAAGCGTGAGGGATTCCCGCTGTAGGGTTTGCAATATGTTCATGATTTGCTTATGGTGGGTGGCGTGAGTGACAGAAGCATAGACCCGAGTAAGTAGGTTGTTTGCATATGGGATAAAGGGGACTTGATACTTTAATGTTATGGTTGGGTTTTACCTTAATGATCTTTAGTAGTTGCAGATGCTTGATAGAGTTATAATCATAAGTGCATATGATCGAAGAAGAGAAAGTATGTTAGCTTATGCCTCTCCCTCAAATAGAATTGCAATAGTGATTACCGGTCTAGTAACATAGTCAATTGCTTAGGGACAATTTCACAACTCCTACCACCACTTTTCCACACTCGCTATATTTACTTTATTGCTTCTTTATCTAAATAGCCCCTAGTTTATATTTACGTGCTCTTTATTATCCTGCAAACCTATCCTATCACACCTACAAAGTACTTCTAGTTTCATACTTGTTCTAGGTAAAGCGAACACTAAGCGTGCGTAGAGTTGTATCAGTGGCAGATAGGACTTGAGAGAATATTTGTTCTACCTGTAGCTCCTCGTTGGGTTCGACACTCTTACTTATTGAAAGAGGCTACACTGATCCCGTATACTTGCGGGTTATCAAGACCTTTTTCTGGCGCCGTTGCCGGGGAGTCATAGCGTGGGGGTGAATATTCTCGTGTGTGCTTGTTTGCTTTATCACTAAGTAATTTTTATTTGTTGTTCTTAGTTGTTTTCTATCTTTAGTTATGGGTAGGAAACGCAAAATACCAAAAAAATTAGTTGTACCTACTGAACCAATGGTCGAAGAACCACTCAAAATCTATCACACTCCTGAAGCTTTTTACTTGGATCATCTTCGATCCGTTTGTGCTCGTGCTGAAACCCCCACTAGCTTAGTTGAGGGAAAATATTTAGATGAGCATGCTTGTTATGTGCGACACCGTATATCTGAAAAAGGGAAACTTTTACTGGATCAAATTCATCGTTTGCAACGCTATGCTTGGACTTTATGTGAAATATATGATGTTACTTGTTGTTCTGAAAACCGTAAGAAACACCTTCCCTACCAATGTGAGGTTATTGATAAAGAAATCGTATCTTCATATGCCAAGGGTGTTTATAATTACTATGATGTTCAACAAATTGAAGAATTTGTTGCTTTTAAGGGTGCTTATGAAATTGCTTCTTTGATTGAAAAGTATGATGCTACTATCTACAAATCTGAAAATTTTGCCATACTTGCATATTGTTATGATAATTATGCTTATAATGCCTATGTTAAACCATATATTGAGAAATTCTCCGCTGTCCAAGAAGAGATTAATATTTTGCAGGAAGCTATGGAAAAAGAAATTGATGAAACCGTGAGCTCATTGGATGAAAAAGATGATGAGGAGAGCGAAGAACAAAAGGAGGAAGAGCGGATTAGCTACCCGTGCCCACCTTCTAATGAGAGTAACTCTTCAACTCATACATTGTTTAATTCCCCTTCGTGCTTACCGAAGGATGATTGCTATGATGACTGTTATGATCCCGTTGATTCTCTTGAAATATCCCTTTTTGATGATGCTTGCTATGCTTGTGGACAAGATGCCAATATGAATTATGCTTATGGAGATGAACTTGCTATACTTCCTTATGTTAAACATGAAATTGTTTCTATTGCACCCACGCGTGATAGTCCTATATCTTTTTGAATTCTCCAAACTACCCTATATCGGTGAAGTTTGTGCTTATTAAGGATTATATTGATGGGTTGCCTATTACCATTGCACATGATAATTTTGATAGATATAATATGCATGTGCTTGCTGCTCCTACTTGCAATTATTATGAGAGAGGAACTATATCTTCACCTCTCTATGTTTCCAATATGATAAAATTGCAAGAAACTGCTTATACTATGCATTGGCCTTTAATTGGTGTGCATGAATTGTTCTTTTATGACATGCCGATGCATAGGAAGAGAGTTAGACTTCGTTGTTGCATGATATATGTTACTTTGTGCCCACTACTAAATTACAAATCATTGTTAATTAAAATTGGCTTTGATATACCTTGGGATCCGGGTGGATCCATAACTTGAGCACTATATGCTAGCTTAATGGCTTTAAAGAAAGCGCTGCCAGGGAGACAACTCGGAAGTTTTAGAGAGTCATTTATTTTTGTTGAGTGCTTTTATATAGTCTAAAAACAAAAAAAATTAAATAAAGAGGGGAACCTAAAAACTTTTCAAAAAGGAAAGTGAAAGTGAGAAAGACAAGCATTGTTGAAGTGGGAGCTAGCCTTGAACTTTGTTCATGCTCATGGAAACTTTGTGAATTTTGATTACAGAAACTTTTCATAAAAAATAATTATCCCCTTGTACAATTCCATTGTATTATAAAAATAATGTGCCAAGCTTTGCCTTCAGGATGTTTACAATGCTTGTTGGTTTGTACGGTGCAGGACAGAAACTTTGGCTGTAGTGCATGATTTTACATTTTTAACTGGAAAGTCAAATGGTTCTGTTTATTTTTGCACTGTCTTGATGTACACATTTTTTATTTTTCCTAATTTTTATAGAATTTTTGGGGTAACAGAAGTATTGTGATTGTTCAGATTGCTACAGACTGTTCTGTTTTTGACAGATTCTGTTTTTGATGCATAGTTTACTTGTTTTGATGAATCTATCAATTTATATCAGTGGATTAAGCCATGGAAAAGCTATATTACAGTAGAAACAATGCAAAAACAAAATATGAATTGGTTTTCTACAGTACTTAGAGTAGTGATTTGCTTTATTATACTAACGGATCTTACCGAGTTTTCTGTTGAAGTTTTGTGTGGATGAAGTGTTTGATCGAGAAGGTCTCGATATGAGGAAAAGGAGGAGAGGCAAGAGCTCAAGATTGGGGATGCCCGAGGCACCCCAAGTAAATATTCAAGGAGACTCAAGCGTCTAAGCTTGGGGATGCCCCGGAAGGCATCCCCTCTTTCTTCAACAAGTACCAATATGTTTTCGTATTCGTTTCGTTCATGCGATATGTGCAAGTCTTGGAGCATCTTTTGCATTTAGTTTTCACTTTTCTTTTATGCACCATCCTGGTATGAGATAGTCCTTGGTTGATTTATAGAATGCTCATTGCACTTCACTTATATCTTTTGAGTATGGCTTTATAGAATGCTTCATGTGCTTCACTTTATCATTTAAAGTTTGGATTGCCTGTTTCTCTTTACATAGGAAACCGCCATTTGTAGAATGCTCTTTTGCTTCACTTATATTTGTTAGAGCGTGGGCATATCTTTTGTAGAAAGAACTAAACTCTCTTGCTTCACTTATATCTATTTAGAGAGATGACAATAATTGGTCATTCATATGGTTAGTCATAAAATCCTACATAAACTTGTCGATCGCTGAGTATGATATGTTTGATTCCTTGCAATAGTTTTGCGATATAGAGATGATAATATGTGGGAGGTACTAGTAGATGGTTGTGTTAAGTAAGGGTGTTGGTGTTAAGGTTTGTGATTCTCGAAGCATGCACGTATGGTCTAATAGCTATGTAACCAAATTGGCGCGCATTGTATTTTGATTGTTTATCTTTGCGTGAAGGTCAGGGGCGCGCGATGGTTAACTCCTACCAACCTCCCCCTAGGAGCATGTGCGTAGTACTTTGTTTCAAGGGCTAATAAATTTTTGCAATAAGTATGCGAGTTCTTTATGACTAATGTTGAGTCCATGGATTATACGCACTCTCAGCCTACCATCATTGCTAGCCTCTTCGGTACCATGCATTGCCCTTTCTCACCTCGAGAGTTGGTACAAACTTCGCCGGTGCATCCAAACCCCATGATATGATACGCTCTATCACACATAAGCCTCCTTATATCTTCCTCAAAATAGCCACCATACCTACCTATCATGGCATTTCCACAGCCATTCCAAGATATATTGCCATGCAACTTCCATCATCATCATATACATGACTTGAGCATTCATGGTCATATTGCTTTGCATGATCGTAAGATAGCTAGCATGATGTTTTCATGGCTTGTCCATTTTTTGATGTCATTGCTATGCTAGATCATTGCACATCCCGGTACACCGCTGGAAGCATTCATATAGAGTCATATATTTGTTCCAGTACAGAGTTGTAATATTGAGTTGTAAGTAAATAAAAGTGTGATGATCATCATTATAGAGCATTGCCCCATAAAAAAATAAAAAAAGAGAGGCCAAAGAAGCCTCAATAAAAAAAGGGGGCCAAAGAAGCTCACTAAAAAGGGGCAATGTTACTATCCTTTTACCACACTTGTGCTTCAGAGTAGCACCATGTTCTTCATATAGAGAGTCTCCTATGTTGTCACTTTCATATACTAGTGGGAATTTTCATTATAGAACTTGGTTTGTATATTCCAACGATGGGCTTCCTCAAATGCCCTAGGTCTTCATGAGCAAGCAAGTTGGATGCACACCCACTTAGTTTTAGTTTGAGCTTTCATACACTTATAGCTCTTAGTGCATCCATTGCATAGCAATCCCTAATCCTTGCATTGACATCAATTGATGGGCATCTCCATAGCCCGTTGATTAGCCGCGTCAATGTGACACTTTCTCCCTTTTTGTCTTCTCCACATAACCTCCACCATCATATTCTATTCCACCCATAGTGCTATATCCATGGCTCATGCTCATGTATTGCGTGAAGGTTGAAAAAGTTAAGAATACTAAAGTATGAAACAATTGCTTGGCTGACACTGGGATAGGCATGAGGGGTACCTTGTGTTAAGAAAAGGGAGCATACCAGACTATATGATTTTGTAGGGATAACATTCTGGAAGCATTGATATTTTGAAAGACATGATTGTTTGTTGGGATGCCCTAAGTATTATTGTTTTTATGTCAAATGATAGACTATTGTCTTGAATCACTCGTGTCTTAATATTCATGCCATGATTAGATTACATGATCAAGATTATGCTAGGTAGCATTCCACATCAAAAATTATCTTTTTTATCATTTACCTACTCGAGGACGAGCAGGAATTAAGCTTGGGGATGCTGATATGTCTCCTTCGTATCTACAATTTTTGATTGTTCCATGCCAATATTATTCAACTTTCATATACTTTTGGCAACTTTTTATATTATTTTTGGGACTAACATATTGATCTAGTGCCCAGTGCCAGTTCCTGTCTGTTGCATGTTTTATGTTTTGCAGAAACCCCATATCAAACAGAGTCCAAACGGGATAAAAACGGACGGAGAATTATTTTGGAATATTTGTGATTTTTGGGAAGTAAAATCAACGCGAGATGGTGCCCGAGGTGGCCACGGGACAGGGGCCCACGCCCACTCCAGGTGGGCGTGCCCCCACCGTCCTGGGCCCCTCGTAAGGCGGTTGATGCCCTTCTTTGGCTGCAAGAAAGCTAATTTTTGGAAAAAGATCTGGGCGAAGGTTTCAATCCAATCGGAGTTACGGATCTCCAGATATAAAAGAAACGGTGCCAGGGCAGAATTCCAGAACACAGAAACAGAGAGAGACAGAGAGATAGATCCAATCTCGGAGGAGCTCTTGCCCCTCCCAAGCCATGGGAGCCAAGGAACATAGGGGAAACCCTTCTCCCATGTAGGGAGAAGGTCAAGGAAGAACAAGAAGAAGGGGGGCTCTATCCCCCTTGCTTCCGGTAGCACCGGAACGCTGCCGGGGGCCATCATCATCACCACGATCTTCACCAACACCTCCATCAGGTTCACCAACATCTCCATCACCTTCCCCCTTCTATCTACATCGGTCCACTCTCCCGAAACCCACTGTACCCTCTACTTGAACATGGTGCTTTATGCTTCATAGTATTATCCAATGATGTGTTGCCATCCTATGATGTCTGAGTAGATTTTCATTGTCCTACCGGTGATTGATGAATTGGTATGATTGGTTTGAGTTGCATGTTTTATTATTGGTGCTGTCCTATGGTGGTCTCTTTGTCACGCAAGCGTGAGGGATTCCCGTTGTAGGGTTTGCAATATGTTCATGATTTGCTTATGGTGGGTAGCGTGAGTGACAGAAGCACAAACCCGAGTAAGTAGGTTGTTTGCATATGGGATAAAGGGGACTTGTTACTTTAATGCTATGGTTGGGTTTTACCTTAATGATCTTTAGTAGTTGCGAATGCTTGATAGAGTTCCAATCATAAGTGCATATGATCCAAGAAGAGAAAGTATGTTAGCTTATGCCTCTCCCTCAAATAGAATTGCAATAGTGATTACCGGTCTAGTAACGTAGTCAATTGCTTAGGGACAATTTCACAACTCCTACCACCACTTTTCCACACTCGCTATATTTACTTTATTGCTTCTTTATCTAAACAACCCCTAGTTTATATTTACGTGCTCTTTATTATCTTGCAAACCTATCCTATCACACCTACAAAGTACTTCTAGTTTCATACTTGTTCTAGGTAAAGCGAACACTAAGCGTGCGTAGAGTCGTATCAGTGGCAGATAGGACTTGAGAGAATATTTGTTCTACCTTTAGCTCCTCGTTGGGTTCGACACTCTTACTTATCGAAAGAGGCTACATTGATCCCGTATACTTGCGGGTTATCAGTCAGCACAACGAGTTGGTGACGGTGATGATAAAGTTACCGGCGCAGGGCTTCTCCTAAGCACTACAATGATATGACCGAGGTGTGTAACTGTGGAGGGGGCACCACACACGGCTAAACAATTGTCAACTTGTGTGTCTATGGGGTGCCCTCTGGCCACGTATATAAAGGAGGGAGGAGGAGGAGGCCGGCCTAGGAGGGGCACGCCTATAGGGGGAGTCCAACTAAGATTCCCAATCCTAGTTAGAGTCCCCTTCCTTTTCCAAGAGGGGAGAGAGGAAAGGAGTAGGAGAGGGAGAAGGAAAGAGAGGGGGGCGCTGCCCCCTCCCCAGTCCAATTTAGACTTGCCATGGGGGGGGGCACCCCTTGAGGCCCTTCTCTCCTTTCCCGTATGGCCCATTAAGGCCCACTACTTCCCCCGGCGAATTCTCGTAACCCTCCAGTACTCCGAAAAATACCCGAATCACTCGGAACCTTTCCGATGTCCGAATATAGCCTTCCAATATATCGATCTTTATGTTTCGACCATTTCGAGACTCTTCGTCACGTCCATGATCTCATCTGGGACTCCGAACAATCTTCGGTACATCATATCACATAAACTTATAATACCAATCGTCATCGAACGTTAAGCGTGTGGACCTTACGGGTTTGAGAACTATGCAGACATGACCGAGACATATCTCCGGTCAATAACCAATAGCGGAACATGGATGCTCATATTGGCTCCCACATACTCTACGAAGATCTTTATCGGTCAAACCGCATAACAACATACGTTGTTCCCTTTGTCATCGGTATGTTACTTGCCCAAGATTCGATCATCGGTATCATCATACCTAGTTCAATCTCATTATCGGCAAGTCTCTTTACTCGTTCCTAATACTTCATCTCGCAACTAACTCATTAGTCACAATGATTGCAAGGCTTATAGTGATGAGTATTACCGAGAGGGCCCAGAGATACCTCTCCGAAACACGGAGTGACAAATCCTAATCTCGACCTATGCCAACCCAACAAACACCTTCAGAGACACCTATAGAGCACCTTTATAATCACCCATTTATGTTGTGATGTTTGGTAGCGCACAAAGTGTTCCTCCGGTATTCGGGAGTTGCATAATCTCATAGTCTGAGGAACATGTATAAGTCATGAAGAGAGCAGTAGCAATGAAACTATAATGATCATAAAGCTAAGCTAAAGGATGGGTCATGTCCATCACATCATTCTCCTAATGATGTGATCCCGTTCATCAAATGACAACACATGTTTATGGTTAGGAAATATAACCATCTTTGATTAACGAGCTAGTCAAGTAGAGGCATACTAGGGACACTATGTTTTGTCTATGTATTCACACATGTACTAAGTTTCCGGTTAATACAATTCTAGCATGAATAATAAAAAAATATCATGATGTAAGGAAATAAATAATAACTTTATTATTGCCTCTAGGATATATTTCCTTCAGTCTCCCACTTGCACTAGAGTCAATAATCTAGTTCATATCAACATGTGATTTAACACCAATAGTTCACATCTGTATGTGATTAGCACCCATAGTTCACATCGCCATGTGACCAACACCCAAAGGGTTTACTAGGATCAATAATCTAGTTCACATCGCTATGTTATTAACACCCAAAGAGTACTAAGGTGTGATCATGTTTTGCTCATGAGAGAAGTATAGTCAATGGGCCTGTCACATTCAGAGTCGTATGTATTTTGCAAATATTCTATGTCCACAATGCTCTGGATGGAGCTACTCTAGCTAATTGCTCCCACTTTCAATATGTATCCAGATTGAGACTTAGAGTCATCTGGATTGGTGTAAAAGCTTGCATCAACGTAACTCTTTACGACGAACTCTTTATCATCTCCATAACCGAGAAATATTTCCTTAGTCCTCACTAAGGATAATTTTGACCGCTGTCAGTGATCTACTCTTAGATCACTATTGTACCCCCTCGCCAAATTCATGGCAAGGTGCACAATAGGTCTGCTACACAACACAACATAGTTTATAGAACCTATGACTGTGGCATAGGGAATGACTTTCATTCTCTTTCTATCTTCTGCCGTGGTCGGGTTTTGAGTCTTACTCAACTTTACACCTTGTAATTACAGGCAAAAACTTATTCTTTGACTGATCCATTTTGAACTCTTTCAAAAAACTTGTCAAGGTATGTATTCATTGAAAAAATCTTATCAAGCATCTTGATCTATCTCTATAGATCTTGATGCCCAATATATAAGCAGCTTCGCCGAGGTCTTTCATAGGAAAAACCCTTATTTAGGTATCCCTTTATGCTATCCAGAAATTCTATTCATTTCCAATCAACAATATGTCATCCACATATAATATCAGAAATGCTACAGAGCTCCCACTCACTTTCTTGTAAATACAGGCTTCACCGCAAGTCTGTATAAAACTATATTCTTTGATCAACTCATCAAAGCGTATATTCCAATTCCGGGATGCTTGCACCAGTCCATAGATGGATTGCTGGAGCTTGCACACCTTGTTAGTACCTTTAGGATTGACAAAACCTTCTGGTTGCATCATGTACAACTCTTCTTTAAAGAAATATCCATTTAAGGAATGCAGTTTTGACATCCATTTTCTAGATTTCATAAAATATGGTAACTGCTAACATGATTCAGACAGATTTAAGCATCGCTACAGTTGAGAAAATCTCATTGTAGTCAATACCTTGAACTTGTTGAAAACCTTTTGCAACAAGTCGAGCTTTGTAGATAGTAACACTACTATCAGTGTTCGTCTTCCTCTTGAAGATCCATTTATTTAATATGGCTTGCTGATCATCAGGCAAGTCCACCAAAGTCCACACTTTGTTCTCATACATGGATCCCATCTCAGATTTCACGGCCTCAAGCCATTTCGCGGAATCTGGGCTCATCATCGCTTCCTCATAGTTTGTAGGCTCATCATGGTCTAGTAACATGACTTGTAGAATAGGATTACCGTACCACTCTGGTGTGGACTGTACTCTGGAAGACCTACGAGGTTCGGTAGTAATCTTGATCTGAAGTTTCATGATCATCATCATTAGCTTCCTCACTAATTGGTGTAGGAATCACTGGAACTGATTTCTATGATGAACTACTTTCCAATTCGGGAGAAGGTACAATTACCTCATCAAGCTCTACTTTCCTCCCACTCACTTCTTTCGAGAGAAACTCCTTCTCTAGAAAGGATCCATTCTTAGCAACAAAGATTTTTCCTTAGGATCTATGATAGAAGGTGTACCCAACAGTTTCCATTGGGTATCCTATGAAGATGCACTTCTCCGATTTGGGTTCGAGCTTATCAGGTTGAAGCCTTTTCACATAAGCATCGCATCCCCAAACTTTAAGAAATGACAACTTTGGTTTCTTACCAATCCACAGTTCACAAGGCGTCGTCTCAACGGATTTTGATGGTGCCCTGTTTAATGTGTATGTAGCTGTCTCTAATGCATAATCCCAAAACCATAGTGGTAAATCGATAAGAGACATCATAGATCGCACCATATCCAATAAAGTGCGGTTACGATGTTCGGACACACCAGTACGCTGTGGTGTTCCAGGTGGCGTGAGCTGTGAAACTATTCCGCATTGTTTTAAACGAAGGCCAAACTCGTAACTCAAATATTCTCCTCCACGATCAGATCGTAGAAACTTTATTTTCTTGTTACGATGATTCTCCACTTCACTCTGAAATTCTTTGAACTTTTCAAATGTTTTAGACTTGTGTTTCATTAAGTATATATACTCATATCTGCTCAAATCATCTGTGAAGGTCAGAAAATAATGATACTCGCCACGAGCATCAACACTCATTGGACCACATACATCGGTATGTATTATTTCCAATAAGTCACTAGCTCGTTCCATTGTTCCGGAGAACGGGGTTTTAGTCATCTTGCCCATAAGGCACGGTTCGCAAGCATCAAACGATTCATAATCAAGTGATTCCAAAAGTCCATCAGCATGGAGTTTCTTCATGCGCTTTACACTGATATGACCCAAATGGCAGTGCCACAAATAAGTTGCACTATCATTTCCTTTGCAGTAGAAGCACTCAGTTTCAGGCTTAGGTCCAGCTTTGGGCTTCTTCACGGGAGTGACAGCTTGCTTGCCATTCTACTTGAAGTTCCCTTTCTTTCCTTTGCCCTTTTCTTGAAACTAGTGGTCTTGTCAATCATCAACACTTGATGCTCTCTCTTGATTTCTACTTTTGTCGATTTTAGCATCACAAAGAGCTCGGGAATCATTTTCGTCATCCCTTGCATACTATAGTTCATCACGAAGTTCCAGTAACTTGGTGATGGTGACTAGAGAACTATGTCAATCACTTATCTAATCTGGAAGATTAACTCCCACTTGATTCAAGTGATTGTAGTACCCAGACATTCTGAGCACATGCTCACTAGTTGAGAAATTCTCCTCCATCTTTTAGGAAAAGTACTTGTCAGAGATCTCATACCTCTTGACACGGGCATGAGTCTGAAATACCAATTTCAGCTCTTGGAACATCTCATATGCTCCGTGAGTTTCAAAAATGTTTTTGAAGTCCCGGTTCTAAGCCATAAAGCATGGTGCGCTAAACTATCAAGTAGTCATCATATTGAGCTAGCCAAACCTTCATAACATGTGCATCTGCTCCTGCAATAGGTCTGTCACCTAGCGGTGCATCAAGGACATAATTCTTCTGTGCGGCAAATAGGATACACCTTAGATCATGGACCCAGTCCGCATCATTGCTACTATCATCTTTAAACTTAGTTTTCTCTAGGAACATATAAAAAACATAGGGAAGCTATAATGCGAGCTATATATCTACAACATAATTTGCAAAATACTATCAGGACTAAGTTCATGATAAATTAAAGTTCAATTAATCATATTATTTAGGAACTCCCACTTAGATAGACATCCCTCTAGTCATCTAAATGATCACGTGATCCAAATCAACTAAACCATGTCCGATCATCATGTGAGATGGAGTAGTTTTCAATGGTGAACATCACTATGTTGATCATATCTACTATATGATTCACGCTCGACCTTTCGATCTCAGTGTTCCGAGGCCATATCTGCATATGCTAGGCTCGTCAAGTTTAACCCAAGTATTATGCGTGTGCAAAACTAGCTTGCACCCATTGTATGTGAACGTAGAGCCTATCACACCCGATCGTCACGTGGTGTCTCAGCACGAAGAACTGTCACAACAGTGCATACTCAGGGAGAACACTTATACCTTGAAATTTTAGTAAGGGATCATCTTATAATGCTACCGACAAACTAAGCAAAATAAGAAGCATAAAAGATAAACATCACATGTAATCAAAATATGTGACATGATATGGCCATCATCATCTTGTGCTTATGATCTCCATCTCCAAAGTACTATCATGATCTCCATCGTCACCGGCATGACACCATGATCTCCATCATCTTGATATTTATCAACGTGTCATCACATGGTCGTCTCGCCAACTATTGCTTTTGCAACTATTGCTATCACATAGCGATAAAGTAAAGCAATTATATGGCGCTTGCATCTTATGCAATAAAGAGACAATCATAAGGCTCTTGCCAGTTGCCGATAACTTTAACAAAACATGATCATCTCATACAACAATTTATATATCATCATGTCTTGACCATATCACATCACAACATGCCCTGCAAAAACAAGTTAGGCGTCCTCTACTTTGTTGTTGCAAGTTTTACGTGGCTGCTACGGGCTTAGCAAGAACCATTCTTACCTACGCATCAAAACCACAATGATTTTTTGTCAAGTGTGCTGTTTTAACCTTCAACAAGGACCAGGTGTAGCCACACTCGATTCAACTAAATTTGGAGAAACAGACACTCACCAGCCACCTGTGTGCGAAGCACGTCGGTAGAACCAGTCTCGCGTAAGCGTACGCATAATGTCGGTCTGAGCTGCTTCATCCAACAATACCGCTGAATCAAAGTATGACATGCTGGTAAGCAGTATGACTATTATCGCCCACAACTCTTTGTATTATGCTCGTGCATACAACATCTATGCATAGACCTGGCTCGGATGCCACTGTTGGGGAACGCAGTAATTTCAAAAAAAAAATCCTACGATCACTCAAGATCTATCTCTGTGATGCATAGCAAGGAGAGGGGAGAGTGTGCCCACGTACCCTCATAGACCGAAAGTGAAAGCATTTAGTTAATGCGGTTGATGTAGTGGAACTTCTTCGTGATCCAACCGATCCAAGCACCGAAAGTATGGCACCTCCGCATTCAGCACACGTTCAGCTCGGAGACGTCCCTCGTACTCTTGATCCAGTTGAGGCCGAGGGAGAGTTTCGTCAGCACGATGGCATGGTGACGGTGATGATGAAGTTACCGGCATAGGGATTCTCCTAAGCACTATGATAATATGACTGAGGTGTGTAACTGTGGAGGGGGGCACCGCACACGGCTAAACAATTGTCAACTTGTGTGTCTATGGGGTGCCCCCTAGCCATGTATATAAAGGAAGGATGAGGAGGAGGCCCGCCTAGGAGTGGCGCGCCTATAGGAGGAGTCCAACTAGGATTCCCAATCCTAGTTGGAGTGCCCTTCCTTTTCCAAGAGGGGAGAGATGGAAGGAGTAGGAGAGGGAGAAGGAAAGAGAGGGGGGCGCCGCCCCCTCTGTCGGTGTCAAAATCGGCGGATCTCGGGTAGGGGGTCCCGAACTGTGCGTCTAAGGCTAATGGTAACAGGAGGCGGGGGGACACGATGTTTACCCAGGTTCGGGCCCTCTTGATGGAGGTAATACCCTACTTCCTGCTTGATTGATCTTGATGATATGAGTATTACAAGAGTTGATCTACCGCGAGATCATAGAGGCTAAACCCTAGAAGCTAGCCTATGATTATGATTGTTGTCGTTCTATGGACTAAACCCTCCGGTTTATATAGACACCGGAGGGGGCTAGGGTTACACAGAGTCGGTTATAGAGAAGGAGATCTACATATCCGAATTGCCAAGCTTGCCTTCCACGCAAAGGAGAGTCCCATCCGGACACGGGACAAAGTCTTCAATCTTGTATCTTCATAGTCCAACAGTCCGGCCATAGTATATAGTCCGGCTGTCCGAGCACCCCTTAATCCGGGACTCCATCAGTAGCCCCTGAACCAGGCTTCAATGACGATGAGTCCGGCGCGCAGATTGTCTTTGGCATTGCAAGGCGGGTTCCTTCTCCGAATACTCCATAGAAGATTTTGAACACAAGGATCGTGTCCGGCTCTGCAAAACAAATTCCACATACCACCGTAGAGAGCACAATATTCCACAAATCCAATCTGCTGACAACTTTTCATAGCGTGACATCACACCACGGCCCGGTCATTATTCGAACCGTTTTTCTCAACCAGCTACTGCACATATTGCGAGGAGGTTCCTTTGGCACGTCTTGTCGAAGCAGAGATCGTGTCCCGTTATCACAGGATTCTCATCAATACGGGTGTGGGTAACCCAACCATGCCATCAATCGTGGCGCTTGGGGAATAAGCGATTTTAACGGGCAAGTGGGGAGGCGCACAGTTTCTACAGCCTTTATAAAGAGATAGGGATTCCCCTTTTTCACCCACGCCTTCTTCTTCCTTCGCTCATCCATTCTCGCACGCTCGAGCTCTAGCTCCCAAGTTCTCACCTTCTCCGTAAAGCCATTCCAAACATGTCCGGAGCGGGAGGCAAGTGGATGGCCTCCTCCGTTATGGAGGAGGACATTACGAAGCTCTGGGAGGCCGGATACTTGGCCACAGACATCACGCACCGGCTCCGGGATGCAGGGCAGATCGTCCCTACTCAAGAACCCCACGAGAGGGTTGTGTTTCTCGCCCACTTCGTCCGTGGACTGGGATTTCCTCTCCACCCATTTGTTCGTGGGCTCATGTTTTACTATGGGCTAGATTTCCATGATCTGGCCCCCAATTTCATCCTCAACATCTTGGGTTTTATCGTCGTGTGCGAGGCCTTCCTCCGCATCAAGCCCCACTTCGGCCTATGGCTGAAGATCTTCAACGTGAAGCCGAAGACAGTGGTCGGCTAGCAAGCGGATTGTGGAGGTGCCATGGTGGGCAAGATGCCCAACGTCACCTGGCTCGAAGGCTCCTATGTGGAGACCGTGAAGGGGTGGCAATCGGGGTGGTTCTATATCACCGAGCCACGTGACTCCAACTGGGCGGTGGCCCCCGAATTTGGATCTGGCATCCCCATGCGGCTTACCTCCTAGAAAAGGAAGGGTTTAGCCTGGGGTGAGCCAGCGGAGCTGACCGGACTCCAGAACTACATCAAGAACATGATAAGCAAGAAAATCAAGCTTGTCAACATGGTCCAGGACACGCTCTTCCGCCGGATCCTTCCGTGTCAAATACGGGCATTCAATATGTTGGAGTTCGACTCGGCCGAACACCAGACGATGCGAGAGCTCTTCGACACGATGCACAAAGACATCTGGAAGGTGTTGTTCAAGGCCGCCGAGGTACCTCCTCCCGTTACCGAAGATCGCGGACTCAGCGCAAAGTGCCCCACCAATCCGGTAAGTTATCTATGTTTTAGAAGATGCTCCTTTTCCCAGTATATTCGTGAAAGGAATCTAAGTCTCCACACTAATTTAACAGGACTGGGTGGCGACAGCGAAGCAGATCGACTGCCCAGCTCCACTACCTGAAGATCCAGCAACGGCTCTCCTAACGGAGATGCTGTTTCCGGTGCCCTATGAGGTGCCGGAGAAGAAGGCCAAGAAGAAGGCCACGGGGACCAGGAAAGGTTTCCAGCGCAAGGTTGTATCGGACTCATCGTCCGAAGACACCGAGGCGCACTCCTCCAATGAAAACAAGGAGGAGGAAGAGGAAAACCCTCCCCCCAAACCGAGGGGGAGAAGAAAAGGAAGGCCGCCCCGTATGGGGAGGCCGAAGGGTCCAAGAAGGGAAGGACCCTCCCTCCGGACCACTCGACAACAGCCGCCTACAGCGACAAGGAGTGGCTGCCCAGGGACAAACCCCTGGCGAAGTCGTAAGTATTCGGATACCATAACATTTCTGGCATGTTTCGCTTTATTGCTTATTATGATGTTAAATATGATTGTGCAGTCCGTCCAAAGCCTGCATTGACTTATCCTCCTTGGATGGGTCTTTGAGTGCGTCGGCGATGAACAAAGATTCGCTCCCGACAGCCACCACCCCCCAGCCCGCAGACAACACCGAGGTGTTGTCTCAGAGGATACCGGGCCAGGGGGAGACAGTTCTGGAGGCACCCAAAGGCGAAATCCCCGACGCCGGGCACATGGGGGGAAGACCTCCATGGGTTCTGATGAGGGGGGCCGTAGTAAGTTTAGCCCCTAGCCGGATACTGCGCTGGAACCTCCAGCGGTTTCGGATTCAGGCAGGCAGCCCGTCGCTAAGGGGGGCGAGCTGTCTGTGTCGATGACCTCTGTCCATCCAGAGGCATCGGACAACTTGCTGGAAGCGCTTCAGGGCGCTTCCATTGAAGAAGAACACCGTACTCTTATGAGTATGGTGATTGAGAAGGTTCGGTCCACCAAAAGCGGATTAACCGAAGCTTGCGCTAGCCTCCTAACAGGCTTTGAGGCAAGTAATTAAATTATGAGAAAATATCACAATATAGACAGTAGCCCCTGATGCTCTATTTGGTTTTCGAAAAGAAAGGCTGAACAAAGGATCAAATAACACCCACAGGAGTCTAATCATATCATGTCTATGTGAGTAAGCAAGCGTCGCTACTGGCCGCTACCGCCCGCACTTCGGAGGTCTCCGGACTGAAACGGGACCTGGGGCGGGCTGAGGAAGAGCTCGACCTCGTGAAGAGGCAGCTCGAGGAGAACAAAGATAAGTGATACCCCGTCTGAATGTCTTATAAAGGAAAAAATGTTGGTGCTAATAGAAGCATCATTAATATAATAGGGGCCACGACCGAAGTGGCGGCCCTTAAGAAGGCATTGTCCATGGCCGAAGACAAAGCGGCCAAGGAGCGCACCGAGCGCGAGAAACAGGAGGCTCGGGTTGATGAGGTCCAGCAAGAGCTCCAGGACTTCGTCAAAAAATTCGAGTCCTTGGAGCGTGACTCCAAGATGCAAGAGTCCGAGCTTGCGAAGGCCCTCCAGAGCGTGCAAGACACCAAGGCCAAAGCCCAGAAGGCCCTCCAGGAGATTCAGGCGGCCAAGAAGATAGCGATGGGTAAGGCATTCATTATGTAAAGCAAGCATGTGAAGGAGACTTTCCTTTTACTTACCCGAATTTGGAGCTCTCCAGGAGCGTTCGCAGATCTGCCGCACAACATATCGGATAACGTAGAGTTCTACCGTGCCGAAGAAGGGAGCTCGACGGAGAAGTTGTTCTGGTCTCAATATACTGGGACCGAACATCCGATGCCCTTGAGCGACCAGCTGAAGCAACTGGTCGAACAGCACAAGGTGGGCGGACTGGCCATGAAGGACTTCATAGTCCGGCTGTGGCGTGGCGAGCCCCTGCCCAGCAACTACTTTGGCCTTGTAAAGCGGATGATAAATGCCTGTCCGCAGCTTGAAGTCATTAAGCGATCTGTTTGCATTGAAGGTGCACGCAGGGCCTTGCACCCGTGCAAAAGTGCACTGGGCAAAGATGGACGCCGAGAAGCTGGTGACGGAAGGGCCGCCGAAGGGCAAGGAGCATCACCACCCCGAACAGTATTATGACAATGTCCTGAAGGGTGCCCGCCTTGTGGTGGATGAATGTGCTAAGGATGTAATATTTGAATGAATGTACTCATGTCATCCTGTAATATGAAAACCAGTTCATTTGCGTTATATAACGCTTGTTGATTTAAAATATTACCTTCTGTGCGTCCGTTTATTAAATCTGAGAGTTGGCCAGTCGTCGGCTTCTGCCCCCATGTAACTAGCACTAGGTGTTCGGGATCAGTATAAACACTCTTTATCCAAATTTTTGGTCCTTTTTGAGGAGGTGTTTAGCGCAACGAACAAGGCAATCAGATTATACAGCTTTATCGCTCTCACTTAGCCATAGAAGTCTACAATTTTAAATTTTGGCGAAGTCCCTAGTATTCGGAAGGCCGAACTTGGGGCGCTATACACGCCTAAATCGGACAAGGCCAATTCCTCACCTGAAGCAGAAAAGATCTTTAAGGATTTGAGACCTCTCGAACAGCGACCAGCTCTCGCCTCATCATGACAGTAAGTTTTTGGCTTTCTCTACTAAGGTGCTCGTCCGAAAGAACCGGGACACAATCGCAATAGTTCTCCCTGTGCTACCTTAGCCGATATAGCGGAACGTAAGGTACCAAAACATGGGAGCCGGGAAAACCCAACTATTGACCCAAGACATGATTCGGAGGTGATGCATATAATGCTATAAGTTCGGGGTGCCGCACTATTGAAAGTGTTCGGACTTTTCTTGCCGTGTTATGGGGTACACTGAAGCCCTTGGCGAGCCGGACGTACCAAAATGTATGGGTGCAATTTTTAATAAATAAGCAGTAGAGGAAAGGGGTAAACAAATGTAATAGTAAGCTGAGGCTGTACATTATTTTCCATTGTTAGTTAAATAATACATCAAAGCGTATGTATACAAGTAGTGCGATAAGCAAAAATAGGATTATTTGACATGTCCTGGCCAAGGGTAAGCTATATGTGTGTATGTAAAATAGGTATAATGATCATTATCAGAGACCACCTGGGGATTCCCTTGTACACCAAAGCTTCTTGTCTCCTTGGTGTTTCCATCCCGTTATGTGTCCGATGATCGGATTATCGGGTGGGCCACCTGCAAATAGGGACCTGAAAAAGAAAAGGTGTGAAGGTATACGGGTCCTGGGGCGGTTGAGCCGCATCATGGACCATGTCGTAGTCGTGCCTCCGCCTATGCCCATGGTATTTTGAGTGCGTAATTTTGTACGCGCGGCACGAATTCGCCGCTTAACTGGGGCTAGGACGGAGGCCGAATTGCTAGGCGAGCTCTGGACGTGCGGGACGATCCGGCTGCAGGGTACTCTGGACTCGCTTGACGGTGTCCGGGTTCTTTATCGCTGAATTGGCGGTCTGCCTTAGAAGGCTGCTTTGTACTTCTGCTGCGCGGGCTGCAGTGTGCCCCTCCGTACGGAGCGAGCATTATGTGTTTCCATTTACTGTTATAACCCCGCGAGGTCCCGACATTTTGAGCTTGAGGTATGCATAATGCGGTACCGCATTGAATCTGGCAAATGCGGTTCGTCCGAGCAGTGCATGATAGCCACTATAGAAAGGGACGATATCGAAGATTAACTCCTCGCTTCGGAAGTTGTCCGGAGACCTGAAGACCACTTCCATTGTGATTGAGCCCATGCAACAGGCCTCTACACCTGGTTTGACACCTTTAAAGGTGGTTTTTGTGGGCTTGATCCTTGAGGGGTCGATGCCCATTTTGTGCACTGTATCCTGATAGAGCAGGTTTAGGTTGCTGCCACCGTCCATAAGGACTCGTGTGAGATGGAAGCCGTCAATGATGGGGTCGAGCACCAATGCGGCCGAACCGCCATGACGGATACTGGTAGGATGGTCCCTGCGATCAAAAGTGATCGGACAAGAGGACCATGGGTTGAACTTTGGGGTGACTGGCTCCATCGCATAGACGTCCCTTAGTGCACGCTTCCGTTCCCGCTTGGGAATATGGGTTGCGTATATCATATTCACCATTTTCACCTAGGGAGGAAATTTCTTCTGTCCTCCTGTGTTCGGCGGCCGGGGCTCCTCGTTGTCATCGCTATGCAGCCCCTTTTCCTTATTTTCGGCATTCAACTTGCCGGCCTGTTTGAACATCCAGCATTCTCTATTGGTGTGGTTGGCTAGTTTATCGGGGGTGCCGTGAATTTGACACGAGCGATCGAGTATGCGGTCCAGACTGGACGGGCCCAAATTGTTTCTTTTAAATGGCTTTCTTCGCTGACCAGATTTAGAGCCACTGAATCAGGCATTGACTGCCGTGTCTTCGGCGTTGTCGCCATTGTTGCGACGCTTGTGTCTATTGCGTCGTGGCTTGCCGTTGCTATCTCTGGCATCTGAATTGTCAAAGTTTCTTGGTGTGATGTTGCTACGAGCCAGCCAGCTGTCCTCGCCTGTGCAAAAGCGGGTCGTGAGTGTCGTGAGGGCTGCCATGGACTTCGGCTTCTCTTGGCCGAGGTGTCGGGCGAGCCATTCGTCGCGGATGTTATGCTTAAAGGCCACTAAGGCTTCAGCATCCGGACAATCAATAATTTGGTTCTTTTTAGTTAGGAACCGAGTCCAGAATTTCCTGGCTGACTCTCCGGGCTGTTGGGTTATGTGACTTAAGTCATCAGCATCCGGTGGTCGCACATAAGTGCCCTGGAAGTTGTCAAGGAATGCGTCTTCCAGGTTCTCCCAACTGCCAATGGAGTTCGTTGGCAGGCTATTCAGCCAATGCCGAGCCGGTCCTTTGAGCTTAAGGTGGAGGTACTTGATGGCATGTAGATCATCGCTGCGGGCCATGTGAATGTGGAGAAGAAAATCTTCAATCCATACCGCGGGGTCTATTGTGCCATCATATAATTCAATGTTCACGGGTTTAAACCCTTCTGGGAATTCATGATCCATTACTTCATCAGTGAAGCATAGGGGGTGTGCGACGCCTCTATGCCGGGCTACATCACGACGTAGTTCAAATGAGTCTGGTTTGTTGTATTCGTCCCGGTCGGACTTGTGTTTAGTGTATCCGGCGTGACGGTCATCATCACGCGTTGTGGCACACCCCTGTGATCCGTAGATCGATCTTAACTGTGATTCGGGCTGGACTTCGGGCTGGTACGCCGCTTTGTCTCGGCCACGGGGTGGCCGGTCAGCCGCATCATGTGCTGGTAGTGTGGGCTTTAACGACTCCTCCTCGAGTTGAGGTAGCAACCTGCGCTTTTGGTAACTTTTGGTAGCGCGCTCGAGTCCATATTCCTCGGCAGCCAAGACCTCGGTCCATCTATCAATTAGCAGATCTTGATCAGCTTGAAGCTCCTGCTGTTTCTTCTTCAGGCTTTTTGCAGTGCCTATAAGCCGGCGCTTGAAGCGCTCCTGCTCGATGGGATCCTCAGGCATGATGAATTCTTCGTTGCCAAGGCTCACTTCATCTTTGAAGAGGGGTATGTAATTGTCATACTCTGATTCTCCATCTGTTGCCTGTTCCTTAGGGCTAGCTTGCCCATCTTCTTGCTCGGCCTGCTTGAAGCCTGGCTGGGCAGGATTGTTTTCGTCTTCGGCACCATCCGGATTGTATCATCTTTGGTGCCGGTATCACTACTTTTGCTATGGTGGGGCTTAGAGCGGTGCCTATGAGGTGCCTAGATTGCTTCTCCAAGGGATTATCCTCCGTTGCCTCATCGCCATTGCTTTCTTTGGGGGTGTCCACCATATATATATATATATATCATATGATGAAGTGGCTGTCCAACACCGTGAGGGCAGTGATTCCTGTTCTTCTCCTGCATCGTCGTCCATACCGTTGATGTCTTCGGAGTTGAAGTCAAGCACGTCGGTTAAGTCATCGACAGTGGCTATTAAGTGGGTGGTGGGTGGGGAACGAATTTCTTCATCGTCCGCTTCCCACTCGAGCCGGACATAGTTCGGCCAAGAGTCCCCTGACAGAGAGAGAGAGACCTTAATGAATTTAGCATGTCGCCCAAGGGCGAGTGCTGAAAGATATCCACGGAGGTAAACTCCATGATCGGTGCCCAATCAGATTCGATGGGCATGGACACACGCGGTTTGGAACCTATGGCCGGAGACGAGTCCGAGGGTCCGATGACACAGACCTCTTTGGAGGTGAAGACTGTGTTTGGCTCTAGCACTGATGAGTGTGCGACCTCCATGGCGGGGTCCATCCACCCGTCCTCGGATGTCGCGATCTTCTCCATATTAAGGGCCGGGGCAGCCGCAGGTTCGATCTCCCGAATACCGTCCGACGGCAAATCTAGGCCATGCCCGTCGCGGTTGTTCGGTGCTCCTGACATGGGCTCAAGTCCGTCGAAGATCAAGTCTCCGCGGATGTCGGCAGTATAGTACAAGCTTCGAAACTTGACCTGATGGCCAGGGGCGTAGCTTTCAATCTGCTCTAGATCGCCAAGGGAGTTGGCCCGCAGTAGGAAGCCGCCGAATATGAAGATCTGTATGGGGAGGAAACCTCCCCCTGGACCGCGTCGTTGAAGATGATTGAAGGAGCCATCAAGCCTTATCGTGACGACATAGTGGAACTCTCAATGAAAGCACCAATATCGGTGTCAAAACCGGCGGATCTCGGGTAGGGGGTCACGTGTGCGTCTAAGGCTAATGGTAACAGGAGGCGGGGGACACGATGTTTACCCAGGTTCGGGCCCTCTCGATGGAGGTAATACCCTACTTCCTACTTGATTGATCTTGATGATATGAGTATTACAAGAGTTGATCTACCACGAGATCGTAGAGGCTAAACCCTAGAAGCTAGCCTATGATTATGATTGTTGTCGTCCTACAGACTAAACCCTTCGGTATATATAGACATCGGAGGGGGATAGGGTTACACAGAGTCAGTTACAGAGAAGGAGATCTACATATCCGAATTGCCAAGCTTGCCTTCCACGCAAAGGAGAGTCCCATCCGGACACAGGATGAAGCCTTCAATCTTGTATCTACATAGTCCAACAGTCCGGCCAAAGTATATAGTCCGGCTGTCCGAGGACCCCTTAATCCGGGACTCCTCACCCTCCCTAGTCCAATTCGGACTTGCCATGGGGGGGAGCGCGAACACCCCTTGAGGCCCTTCTCTCCTTTCCCGTATGGCCCATTAAGGCCCACTACTTCCCCCGGCGAATTCTCGTAACTCTCCGGTACTCCGAAAAATACCGAATCATTTGGAACCTTTACGATGTCTGAATACAACCTTCCAATATATCGATCTTTATGTCTCAACCATTTCGAGACTCCTCGCCACATCCATGATCTCATCTGGGACTCCGAACAATCTTCGGTACATCTTATCACGTAAACTCATAATACCAATCGTCATCGAATGTTTAGCGTGCGGACCCTACAGGTTCGAGAACTATGCAGACATGACCGAGACATATCTCTGGTAAATAACCAATAGAGGAACCTGGATGCTCATATTGGCTCCCACATATTCTACGAAGATCTTCATCGGTCAAACCGCATAACAACATACGTTGTTCCCTTTGTCATCGGTATGTTACTTGCCCGAGATTCGATCGTCGATATCATCATACCTAGTTCAATCTCGTTACCGGCAAGTCTCTTTACTCGTTCTGTAATACTTAATCCCGCAACTAACTCATTAGTCACAATGCTTGCACGGCTTATAGTGATGAGTATTACCGAGAGGGCCCAGAAATACCTCTCCAAAACACGGAGTGACAAGTCCTAATCTCGATCTATGCCAACCCAACAAACACCTTCGGAGACACCTGTAGAGCACCTCTATAATCACCCATTTACGTTGTGACGTTTGGTAGCACACAAAGTGTTCCTCCGGTATTCGGGAGTTGCATAATCTCATAGTCTGATGAACATGCATAAGTCATGAAGAGAGCAGTAGCAATGAAACTGTAACGATCATAATGCTAAGCTAAAGGATGGGTCATGTCCATCACATCATTCTCCTAATGATGTGATCCCGTTCATCAAATGACAACACATGTCTATGGTTAGGAAACATAACCATCTTTGATTATTGAGCTAGTCAAGTAGAGGCATACTAGGGACACTATGTTTTGTCTATGTATTCACACATGTACTAAGTTTCTGGTTAATACAATTCTAGCATGGATAATAAAAATTTATCATGATATAAGGAAATAAATAATAACTTTATTATTGCCTCTTGGGCATATTTCCTTCAGTCTCCCACTTGCACTAGAGTCAATAACCTAGTTCACATCGCCATATGATTTAACACCAATAGTTCACATCTGTATGTGATTAACACCCATAGTTCACATCGCCATGTGACCAACACCCGAAGGATTTACTAGAATCAATAATCTAGTTCACATCGCTGTGTGATTAACACCCAAAGTGTACTAAGGTGTGATCATGTTTTGCTCGTGAGAGAAATTTAGTCAACGGGCGGACTCCCGCTCGGGGACGGAAGCGAGGCGGTGCGCTGGGCTGGGCGGCAGTCTGGCGACTAGCTGGGATGGCCCAGTTCGGCGAAGGAGTTTTTTTAAAAACATTTTCCAAAAATACGAAAAACATGAAAACTATAATAAATAAAATTCTAAAATTCTAAAAAAAATCACATAATTATATGGCATTATTATTGACCTAGTGAACATTTTTTGGCCTAAAAATGCAAGTTTTTGAAAATATATTTTTAGTACTAATAAACTCCTCAATAAAATAAATAATCTTGCAAATAAAATCAAATAAAATATTCCTAAATTAAAGTTCAATTTCCAATATTTCTTTGCTATTTTTGAAGATGTCCTTTTATCTTCTCTCTTTATTTTATTTATTTGAAATAATTGGAAAATAATTTTGAATAAATCAATTTGATCCAATTTGCCAAAATTTGAAAATTCCAAAAATGGATTTTTGGGAAACCTCCAACTCTCTCAATTGGTCCTTGAGTTGCTTATGGCCCCTTGTATCAATTTCCAACAAAACAAAAATTCAAAATGCACAAATTATGAATGCATATGAATGATCTAATTATTAACATACAAATTGAAAATTGGGATGTTAAATTTCACACGAATTTGATGATATCCACTACGCAAATCAACTATGGAGAATATTTTAGAGCCACTCAATTCATCAAACATATCATCTAGCCTAGGAATAGGATGACGATAACGAATAGTGATATTATTAATGCCTCTACAATCAACACACATACGTGATGTACCATCCTTTTTCGGCACTAGAATAATAGGAACAACACAAGGACTGAGGGTTTCATGTATATGACCTTTGTCGAGCAGCTCCTGTACTTGATGCATAATCTCCTTCGTCTCCTCTGGATTGGTACAGTATGGTGCATGGTCGGGTAGTCATACACCGGGAATTAAGTAAATCTAATGCTTAATCCCTCGAACAAGTGGTAATCCCGGTGGCACGTCTTGTGGAAAGACATCATCAAACTCCTGGAAAATGTTAGTGACAACAGGAGGCAAAGAGGAAGGCACATCCTTGAATGAAAATAATGCCTCTTTGCACACAAAAGCATAACAAACAGATTTGCTGAAATCTAGATCATCAATATCAGATTTGGTGGCAAGTAAACATGCACTTCTCAATTTAATTTCAGAAGTAACACTAGATGGTTTCTTATTAGGCTTCATTTGTTGCTTTATTAGCTCTATTAATATCATCTTTCAAAATGGAATCAGGAGACAAAGGAAGCAAAGTAATATGTTTATCCTTATGAACAAGAGTATACTGATTGTTTCTACCATGGTGTACATATTTTTTATCAAATTGCCATGGTCTACCAAGTAATAAGGAACATTCTTGCATGGATACCATAATCATCATATGAAGAGATACTAAAATGCACACGAACAGTACGTGTTACCTTAACCTTGCCGATGTTGTTGAACCACTGGATGTAGTAAGGATGTGGATGTGGTCTTGTGGTGAGAGATAGCTTCTCCACCATCTCCATGCTAGCCAAGTTGTTGCAGCTGCCTCCATCGATGATGACGCGAACAGAACGTTCCTTCACAACTCCCTTTGTATGGAAAAATTATGCCTCTGATTTTGCTCAGCTTGTGTGACCTGCACACACAAAACACGTTGAGAAACTATACTTTCATATCTGTCAGCATCTTCATCATACTTGTATTGCGTCTCATGATCAGAATCTTCTCCACCGTGTTGTTCACTTGTAATAAGAGTCAAAGTCTCCTCATCATAGTCACTAGCGGACTCAAACCCACCATCCTCAGTAGCAATCATAACATGCGGAGATTGGCATTCTCTTGCATAATGACCTCTACGCTTACAACAACGACAAATAATATCATGTGTGTGCCCTATTGATGCCATGGATGAAAAAGAGCTTTGTGCAGGCCCAGTAGGTGTATGCTTGGTAGATAGTGGTGGTAGTGTCTTCCTTCTTGTATCACGGTTGGAGGTGGCAGCTGACGGAGATGCCGGTGCAGCAGAACATGTGGAAGTAGAAGATGCACGCGGTGTCCATGATGAAGGTCGACCTACAGAAAAGTTAGTCTACGCCAATGTCTATCGATCCTGCACCTCACGTTCAGATTTGCAAGCAAGATGGAATAAATGAGTGATATTGTTATACTCATACTCTAAAACGGTCAGAATCTCTCTATTTAATCCACCCATAAAATGTGCAATCATAGATTCATTATCCTCAACAATACCACATCTAATCATGCCAGTTTGTAATTCTTGATAATACTCCTCTACATGATTTTTTCCTTGTCTCAAACGTTGCAGTTTTTGAAGTAATTCATGTTGATAATATGGTGGAACCCAACGAGTACGCATAGCAGTTTTCAAAGCAGCCCAAGTAGTAGGGATATTATCATGATATAATCTACAATGTTTAGACCACCGAATAGAAGAAAAACTAGTGAATTCACAAACAGCAGCAGCAACACGTCTATCCTCAGGATATTGTAAGCATGTGAAATGTTGTTTAGTTTCTAACTGCCAAGTAAGATATACATCAAGAAATCTACCCTCAAACGATGGAATATTCAATTTTACTTTAGGAATATGGTCATAATCTCATACCTGAGGTGCTGCAGCCGCCCTACCGTTGTGACTATAAGCATGAGGACGACCTGGTGGTGGTGGTGGTGGTGGTGGTGGTGGTTGCACGTAGTTCTAATTTTGACCAACCTCATCCTTGTAATAGTCCTCCACCTCTTCAGTAGCAACAAGATCTACAGAAGTAGACACTTGGTGCAGCAGACGTGTGAATAATTCATCGAACTTGGCTTCCAACTTGGTGTCAATTGTCTTCTCAATGTCATCCAACTTATGCAGGAGATGGAACCGAACATCCTGATATGCACTTGATATATGTAGAACAAATTTGTGGAGTGTTTAAGCTTGCAGGTTTACCCGGAGATGAAGTTATGAAGAAGGTTTTCCCTTTATCTTTGAAGGGAAAAGCATTGGCATGGTATAGGCTATGCGATGATATTGGATCTTGGAATTGGAATCATTTTAAATTGGAGTTCCATCAAAAAAAATTATCCTATGCATCTAGTTCATCGTGATTGGAATTATATATATAATTTTTGGCCTCATGAAGGAGAAAGTATCGCTCTATATTGGTGGAGGATTAAGTCAATGTTATATTCATGCCCTTATCATGATATCTCAAGAGAAATTATTATCCAAAACTTTTATGCTCGGCTTTCTTGTAATGATCAAACCATGCTTGATACTTCTTGTGCTGGTTCTTTGATGAAGAAAACTATTGAATTCTGGTGGGATCTTTTGGAAAGAATTAAATGCAACTCTAAAGATTGGGAACTCGACGAAGGTAAAGAGTCAGATATTAAACTTAAGTACGATTGTGTTAAATCTTTTATGGATACCGATGCTTTTCAAAAGTTTAGCACTAAATATGGACTTGACTCTGAGATAGTAGCTCCTTTTGTGAATCATTTGCTACTCATGTTGATCTCCCTGATGAGAAGTGGTTTAAATATCACCCACCTATTAAAGAAGAAATTAAAGAACCGGTAGAGTTAAAGAAGAAACTATACTTTATAATGTTGATCCAGTTGTTCCTTCTACTTATATTGAGAAACCACCTTTCCTTGTTAGGATAAAGGAACATGCTAAAGTTACAACTATGGTTAACAAAATCTATATTAGAACACCTAAACCTGATGAAGAAATTAAAGTCGAACCTAGTATTGCTATGGTTAAAGATCTCTTGTAAGAAGATATGGATGGTCATGTTATTTACTTTTGTGAAGAAGCTGCTAGAATTGCCAAACCCGATAAAAAAGATAAACATAGAACTGTTGTTGGCATGCCTTTCATCTCAGCTAAAATAGGAGATCACTGTTATCATGGTTTATGTGACATAGGTGCTTGTATGAGTGCTATTCCTTATACCTTATATCAAGAAATTCTGAATGACGTAGCACCCGCAGAAATAGAAGACATAGATGTTACTATTAAACTTGCTAATAGAGACACTATCACCAATTGGGATTTTTTAGAGATGTTGAAGTCTTGTGTGGGAAAATGAAATACCCTACTGATTTTCTTGTTCTTGGTTCCCCACAAGATGACTTTTGTCCCATTATCTTTGGTAGAACTTTCTTGAACAAACTGTCGGTGTTAGTTTTGGTGATGAGTCTCATGAGTTTAATTTTTTCAAGTTTAGTAGAAATCTTCATGAAAAAAATTGCCTAGTAAAGATGAATTAATTGGTCTTGCTTCTATTGCTGTGCCACCTACTGATCCACTAGAACAATATTTGCTTGACCATGAAAATGATTTTCGTATGCATGAAAGAAATGAAATAGATAAGATTTTTTTGAACAATGTCCTCTGCTTAAACACAATTTGCCTATTGAGACTCTAGGAGGTTCTCCTCCACCTAAAGGTGATCCCGTGTTTGAATTAAAACAATTGCAAGACACTTTGAAATATGCTTATCTTGATGAAAAGAAGATATATCCTGTTATTATCAGTTCTAACCTTTGAGAACATGAAGAAGAAAGATTATTGAAAGTTCTAAGGAAGCACCGAGCTGCTATTGGATATACTCTTGATGATTTAAAGGGCATTAGTCTCACTCTATGTGAACACAAAATTAATATGGAACCTGATGCTCAACCCGTTGTTGATCACCAACGTTGGTTAAATCCGAAGATGAAAGAAGCGGTAAGAACGGAAATACTAAAACTTATGGAAGTAGGTATAATCTATCCTATAGCTGATAGTAGATGGGTAAGTCCCGTTCATTGTGTCCCTAATAAAGGAGGTATAACTGTTGTTCCTAATGATCAGAATGAACTTATTCCACAAAGAATTGTTACAGGCTATAAAATGGTAATAGATTTTAGAAAATTAAACAAAGCAACTAGAAAAGATCATTTCCCTTTGCCTTTTATTGATCAAATGTTTGAAAGATTATCTAAGCACACACATTTTTTTGCTTCCTTGATGGATATTCTGATTTTTCACAAATACCTATTTCTCAACCTGATCAAGAAAAGACCACTTTTACTTGTCCCTTTGGAACCTATGCTTATAGACGTACGCCTTTTGGTTTATGTAATGCACCTGCTACCTTTCAAAGATGTATGACTGCTATATTCTCACATTTCTGTGAAAAGATTGTTAAGGTTTTCATGGATGACTTTTCTGTTTATGGGAAGTCTTTTGATGATTGTTTAAGCAATCTTGGTCGAGTTTTGCAGAGATGTGAACAAACAAATCTTGTCTTGAATTGGGAGAAGTGCCACTTTATGGTTAATGAAGGCATTTTCTTGGGTCATAAATTTTTTGAAAGAGGTATTGAAGTGGACCAAGCTAAGGTTGATGCAATTGAGAAAATGCCATGTCCTAAAGATATAAAAGGTATTCGTAGTTTCTTAGGTCATGCTGGTTTCTATAGGAGATTTATCAAAGACTTTTCTTAAATTTCTAGGCCTCTTACGAATCTTTTTCAAAAGGATATTTGATACATCTCCAACGTATCTACTTTTCCAAGCACTCTTGCCCTTGTTTTGGACTCTAACTTGCATGATTTGAATGAAACTAACCCGGACTGACGCTGTTTTCAGCAGAACTGCCATGATGTTGTTTTATGTGTAGAAAAGAAAAGTTCCCGGAATGTCCTAAAAATCCATGGAGGCACTTTTTGGAATTAATAAGAATTTCTGGGCGAAAGAAATACACCAGGGGGCCCACACCCTGTCCACGAGACAGGGGGGCGCCCCCCCTTTAGGGCGCGACCCCTATCTCGTGGGACCCCTAGACCTTCACCGACCTCAACTCCAACTCCATATATTCACGTTCAGGAAGAAAAAATTAGAGAGAAAGTTTCATCGTGTTTTACTACATGGAGCCGCCGCCAAGCCCTAATCTCTCTCGGGAGGGCTGATCTCGAGTCCGTTCGGGGCTCCGGAGAGGGGGATTCGTCGCCGTCGTCATCATCAACCATCCTCCATCACCAATTTCATGATGCTCACCGCCGTGCGTGAGTAATTCCATCGTAGGCTTTCTTGACGGTGATGGGTTGGATGAGATTTACCATGTAATCAAGTTAGTTTTGTTAGGGTTTGATCCCTAGTATCCACTTTGTTTTGAGATTGATGTTGCTATGACTTTGCTATGCTTAATGCTTATCACTAGGGCTCGAGTGCCATGATTTCAGATCTGAACCTATTATGTTTTCATGAATATATGTGTGTTCTTGATCCTATCTTGCAAGTCTACAATCACCTATTATGTGTTATGATCCGACAACCCCGAAGTGACAATAACCGGGATACTTCTCGGTGATGACCGTAGTTTGAGGAGTTCATGTATTCACTATGTGCTAATGCTTTGTTCCGATTCTCTATTAAAAGGAGGCCTTAATATCCCTTAGTTTCCACTAGGACCCCGCTGCCACGGGAGGGTAGGACAAAAGATGTCATGCAAGTTCTTTTCCATAAGCACGGATGACTATTTACGGAATACATGCCTACATTACATTGATGAACTGGAGCTAGTTCTGTGTCACCCTATGTTATAACTATTACATGAGGAATCGCATCAGGCATAATTATCCATCACTGATCCATTGCCTACGAGCTTTTCACATATTGTTCTTCGCTTATTTACTTTTCCGTTGCTACTGTTACAACTACTACAAAAACCCCAAAACCATTATCTTTACTTTTGCCACCGTTACCTTTATTATCATACTACTTTGCTACTAAATACTTTGCTGCAGATACTAAGTTATCCAGGTGTGGTTGAATTGACAACTCAACTGCTAATGCTCAAGAATATTCTTTGGCTCCCCTTGTGTCGAATCAATAAATTTGGGTTGAATACTTCACCCTCGAAAGCTGTTGCGATCCCCTACACTTGTGGGTTATCAAGACTAATTTCTGGCGCCGTTGCCGGGGAGCATAGCTCTATTCTCTTAGTCACTTGGGATTTATATCTATTGATCACTATCAAGAACTTGAAAGACGCTAAAACCAAGATATATCCCTCAACTACGAGGGGAGGTAAGGAACTGCCATCTAGCTCTGCACTATATTCTCCTTCTGTTATGAGTAAGCTTGCGACACCTAAACCTGCTACTGCTACGAATTCTGATATGTCACATGTTATTGATGATGCCACTTCTGCTATGCATGATGAAACTACTTCTGTGCCTGATACTACTTTGCCATTAGGTGAATTTCTTGATGAACAGCTTGCTAGAGTTAGGGGGAATGAAAAAATTGAAGATGCTATTATTGATGATAGTGATGATGAAAATTCTCCCAATGATTATGTATTGCCTGTTGTTCCTGAGGGTTATGTTATGAATGAAGAAGCTGCTAGAGCTATCTTTGCTTGCAATGATAGATATGATCTTAAGAAATTATTAGCTAAATGGAAGCAGCAGTCTCTTAATGCTAGAATGAAACCTGACCCTGCTTTTGCTACTTCACCTATCTGTGTTACTGATAAGGATTATGAATTTTCTGTTGATCCTGAGATTATTACTCTAGTTGAATCTGATCCTTTTTATGGCCTTGAATCTGAAACTGTTGTGGCACATCTTACCAAGTTGAATGATATAGCTACCATGTTTACTCATGATGAAAGATCTCGCTATTTTTATATCCTTAAGATATTTCCGTTCTCGTTAAAGGGTGATGCTAAGTCTTGGTATAATTCTCTTGCTCCTGGTTGTGTGCATAGTCCCCAAGATATGATTTATTACTTCTCTACTAAATATTTCCCCACTCATAAGAAACAAGCTGCCTTGCGGAAAATATATAATTTTGTGCAAATCAAAGAAGAGAGTCTCCCACAAGCTTGGGGAAGGCTTCTCCGATTACTTAATGCTTTACCTGATCATCCTCTCAAGAAAAATGAAATACTTGATATCTTTTATAATGGACCAACCGACGCTTCCAAGGACTACTTGGATAGTTGTGCTGGTTGTGTTTTCAGGGAAAGAATAGTCGACGAAGCTGAATTGCTATTGAATAATATGTTGACTAATGAAAATAATTGGACTCTTCCTGAGCCAGTTCCTGAGGCAATTCCTGAACCAATTGAGCCAACTCATGAGCTTATTCCTAAACCCACTGCGAAGAAGAGAGGTGTTTTATTTCTCAGTCCTGAAGATATGCAAGAGGCAAAGAAATCAATGAAATAAAAAGGTATTAAAGGTGAAGATGTTAAGAATTTACCACCTATTGAAGAAATACATGGTCTTAATATA
The DNA here is from genome assembly GCF_018294505.1 of Triticum aestivum. Lineage (NCBI taxonomy): Eukaryota > Viridiplantae > Streptophyta > Magnoliopsida > Poales > Poaceae > Triticum > Triticum aestivum. The sequence goes on from NC_057798.1 coordinate 451,478,224, forward strand.
CCACCTGTTGAAGAACCACATTGTCTTGATAACCCGACACAAGTAGTAAAGGTAAATTCTCTCTATAGATATGATAAAGTTGAAATCCCCTCTACTAAATTTCATAGCCCTTGCTTAGATGAATTTGATGACTTTATGGCAAGACAAGAAAGTTTTAATTCTTATGTTGGTAGAGAGTTAAAGAATAATGCTTTCGAGATAGGACGTGTAAGCGATAATATGGCTAGATTTAAAGGTGAACTCCAACTCATTAGCAAATATGCTTCTATGGTTGCTACTCAAGATGAGCAAGTACTCAAACCTCAAAATGATTTGCTATGAATTAAATAATAAAAATGACTTTGCTGTTAGAGTGTCAACTAGAACTAGTAGAATGACTCAGGATCCTTTGTATCCTGAAGGCCACCCTAAGAGAATCGAGCAAGATTCTCAGAGAAATAATTTAGAGGCACCTAGTTCTTCTAAAAAGAAGAAAAAGAAAAAGAATAGAACTTTGCATGATTCTAGTGAACCTACTGTAGACACACCTAAGAATCCCAATGATATTTTTATCTCTGATGCTGAAACACAATCAGGTGATGAACATGAACCTAGTGATAATGTTAACAATAATGTTCATGCTGATGCTCAACCTAGCAAAAACAATGAAGTAGAGGTTGAACCTGCTGCTGATCTTGATAACCCACAATCAAAGAATCAACGTTATGATAAGAGAGATTTTGTTGCTAGGAAGCACGGTAAAGAAAGAGAACCATGGGTTCATAAACCCATGCCCTTTCCTCCTAAACCATCCAAGTCAAAGGATGATGAATATTTTGAGCGCTTTGCTGAAATGATTAGACCTATTTTCTTACGTATGCACTTAACTGATATGCTCAAAGTAAATCCTTATGCTAAGTATATGAAGAATATCATTACAAACAAATCAAAGATACCAGAATCTGAAATTTCCACCATGCTTGCTAATTACACTTTTAAAGGTGGAATACTAAAGAAACTTGGAGATCCAGGGGTACCGACTATACCATGCTCCATTAAACGAAACTATGTTAGAACTGCTTTATGTGATCTTGGAGCCGGTGTTAGTGTTATGCCTCTCTCTTTATATCGTAGACTTGAATTGAATAAGTTGACACCTACTGAAATATCTTTGCAAATGGCTGATAAATCAACTGCTATACCTGTCGGTATTTGTGAGGATGTGCCTGTTGTGGTTGCAAATGTCACTATCTTAACAGACTTTGTTATTCTTGATATTCCCGAGGACAATAGTATTCTATTATACTTGGTAGACCCTTTTTGAATACTGCAGGGGCTGTTATTGATTGCAACAAAGGCAATGTCAGTTTTCATGTTAATGGTAATGAGCATATGGTACACTTTCCAAGGAAACAATCTCAAGTTCATAGCATCAATTCTATTGGAAAAGTTCCAACTATTATTATTGGATGTTTTGAATTTCCTCTCCCTACTGTCAAGAAAAAGTATGATATTCTTATTGTTGGGATTTTTATATCCCCGTTGAGGTAACTTAGTGTTATTCGAAATTTCTCCGATACCGTGTTATTCGGAATGAGTTTGTTAACAAGACTTGATCAACCTTGTTAGTGGATTCATTTTGATGATCATGAGATGGATGAAACTAGATGGCACAACCTTCTATACCCTCTTTTTACTTTCTGTTATTTAGAATAAATAAAGCAAAAATAGTATTATCCGTCTGTTTTCTGAATTATCCGTGCAATAAAGAATATCCCGAAAATAAAAGTGCTCCAAATGCCCTGCAAATTTAGTAAGATCTTTTTTGGAATATTTGAGGATTTTAGGCACTGAAAACACTACAGGAGGGGCAAGCACCAGGCCACAAGAGTGGAGGGCGCGCCCCCTCTCCCTGGGTGCCCCCCTATCTCGTGGGCCCCTGGTGGCCCCCCTCCACTTATGCCAGCACCCACACACTTCATCTTCTACCCAAAAAATCATGATCCAGCTCAAGCACGAGTTCTAGCTCATTTTGCTGCAATTTTCGATCTCCTTGCTCAAAGCTCCATTCACTAAACTGCTTTGGATTGTTGCTTGGTATGTGACTCCTCCATTGATACAATTAGTTTTTGTTCTAGTGCTTTATTCATTGCAAATTTTTGCTGCATAGGTGACCATGTTCTTGAGCTTGCATGTAAAATTTATGAGGTCAAGCAATTCTAATGCATGATATAGGCTCTAGGCACTTGTAGGAGTAGTTGCTATCAATCTTGTTTAGTTTTATTCACTTTTATTTTGAAGTTACTAAAATTCAGAATTGTTTCAGAAAAAGAAATATGCTTAGGAGGATGTACCAAGGTGGTTCCTCGGTGAAGAAAGGGCCCAGGATTGCTATACGTGAGCAAGATGTTGAATTGCCGAGGGATGCGGATGTACGAGCTTGTGAGTGGCCATCCGATGATTTTATGGTCGAAGCAGGCTTTAAGGAGGAATTTGACGCGTTTGTGCGTAATGCTGAGCTGGAGGACTTCCTACAAGATAAGTGTCCTCAGTACTATCAATTGACTGATTCCTTTGCGCGGAGGTTTAAATATAACTGTGCGCATAATTCTCCTAGTGTCATATTTGATATTTATGATACATCTTATACCTTTGATTTAGAGGATTTCACAACTGCTTGCAAACACCCGCAGTGGGGTAATATTAATGATCCTCACAAATCTGAATTTAGAGATTTTCTTGCTAGTATTACTATGGGAGAATCTAGGGACATAGCACAACCTACCATAGGGAGCATTCATTTTCCTGCTATACATTATTTTGCTCTCTTCATTGGTAGATGCATTAACGGTAAGGATGAAGCATGTCACGTGTGTGTCCCTGATCTGTGTGTCCTCAAGAGTGCTGTGTTAGGTTATAAAGGTTATAACTTGGGGGCAATAGTTGCACGTAGGTTGCAGAATAATATTAGAAAGGGAAATTTATTTGGAGGAATTTATGCAACTCGTGTGGCTAATTATCTTGGTACAGCCCCACGAGAGGGAGATATGATAATACCTCCTGTTTATATGGATTATGAAGCTATGGGCAGTCATCAATTTATTGGGAGGAATGAACAATTCCTCCAATATCGAGTAACCTATGACAAACGCAACATCGTCCATGTTACTCTTCCTGCTCCCTACCTTTTTGATTATCAGGAAAAAGGAAGATATGTTGTCACCAGGGAGGAAGCAGCTGAACACGAGAGGAGAGCGGAGGCAGCTCGCCAACACACTGCAGCTCAGGAGGCGGTTGCCGCTGCATCTTAGTACGACCCCGGTTTCACTTATGGATATCAGCCAGGCGGTCCTTGGCATTAGACCAACTTAGGCCAAAAGCCTGAGCTTGGGGGAGTACGTATTTCTCACCGACTTTACATTCATGTTCACACACTAGTTGTCAGTGCTCATACTCTTTCATTGTATTATCCATGCTAGTTTAAATTTCTTTTTCTAGTTTTCTTCTTGTGTCTTTGATAAACCTTGAGAAAAACCAAAAAAAATAGTTAGTTTAATTTCCATGCTTGTAGTAGAAATTAAATAAAAACCCAAAAAGATTTCTAGTTCTTCTTCTTACTTGTTGGGAGCTTTCCCGTGTAAATAGTTTTATTTTCTTTTCTTTCCTTTGGGGGTCGAGAAGACCATATTGAAAATGTTTAGTGGCTCTCATATGCATGATTGTTTATTTAACTTAGAGCCCATATTACTTGTCTTCTCTTTTGAGTTGAATGCTTGCAGATTCCAGCTTAGTCCAATGCACGTGCACTCTTATTATTATACACATCATTCGATCGTGCAAGTGAAAGGCAATAATGACGATATATGATGGACTTATTGGGATGAGAAAAGCTGGTATGAACTCGACCTCTCTTGTTTTTGTAAATATGATGAGTTCATCGTTTCTGAGTCAGCTTATTATGAAGTAAACATATTTGCAATGACATTTAGAGATTATAGTTGCTTGTGCCATGCTTGATTAGCTTTGAGTTATAATGGTTTACCTTGCATGCCAACATGCTATTAGAATGATTATGATGTGGTATGATGGGATTGTATCCTCCTTTGAATGAATTGAGTGACTCGACTTGGTACATGTTCACGCATGTAGTTGAATCAAATCAACATAGCCTTCATGATATTTATGTTCATGGTGGATTATATCCTACTCATGCTTGTATTTGGTGTGAATTAATTTTAATTCATGTTTATGACTGTTGTCACTCTCTCAGTTGGTCGCTTCCCAGTCTTTTGCTAGCCTTCACCTGTACTAAGCGGGAATACTGCTTGTGCATCTAAAATCCTTAAACCCCAAAGTTGTTCCAATGAGTCCACTATACCTTCCTATATGCGGTATTTACCTGCTGTTACAAGTTAATTTGTATGTGCCAAACTCCAAACCTTCAAATGAAATTCTGTTTTGTGTGCTCGAGCAGCTCATGTTACAACTAGGGCTGCATATATCTTCCATGCTAGGTGGGTTATTCTCAAGAGGAGTGGACTCCGCTCCTCATTCACGAGAAAGGGCCGGTAACCGGGATGCCCAGTCCCATGATCCAAAAAGATCAAAGCAAATCAAAATAATTAAACAAAACTTCCCCAGGGCTTTTGTTAGTTGGAGGCACTCGTCGTTTCGAGCAAGCCATGGATTGATGCTTGTTGGTGGTTGGGGGAGTATAAACCTTTACCATTCTGTTTGGGAACTGCCTATAATGCATGTAGTATGGAAGATACAACCATCTCATAGTTGTTGCGTTGACAGCGAAAGTATGCCGCTCAAAATGTTATTCAATTTCTGTTTTAAAATCGAGCTCTGGCACCTCTACAAATCCCTGCTTCCCTCTGCGAAGGGCCTATCTATTTACTTTTATGTTGAGTCGTCATCCTTCTTATTAAAAAGCACCCGCTAGAGAGCACATTGTCATTTGCATTCATTACTATTGGTTTATATTGGGTATGACTTGACTGGATCTCTTTTACCATGAATTACAATGTTTAGCTAGTCCTTGATCTTTAAAGCTGCTCTGCATTTATGTTTTGCGGTTTCAGAAAGGGCTAGCGAGATACCATTTTGTTATATCATGTTATGATTGTTTTGAGAAAGTGTTGTCATCCGAGTTTTATTATTATGGCTCACTAGTTGATTATGCTATTGATATGAGTAATTGTGAGACCCAAGTGTTATTTTGAGTACGATTAGTTCATAATATTTGCTGAAACTTGAATGCTGGCTTTTCATGTTTACAACAACAAGAGCAAATAGAGTTTGTAAAAGTTTTTCTTTATCACTTTAAGTTTATCAACTGAATTGCTTGAGGACAAACAAAGGTTTAAGCTTGGGGGAGTTGATACGTCTCCAACGTATCTACTTTTCCAAACACTTTTGCCCTTGTTTTGGACTCTAACTTGCATGATTTGAATGAAACTAACCCGGACTGACGCTGTTTTCAGCAGAACTACCATGATGTTGTTTTATGTGTAGAAAAGAAAAGTTCTCGGAATGTCCTGAAAATCCACGGAGGCACTTTTTGGAATTAATAAGAATTTCTGGGCGAAAGAAATACACCAGGGGGCCCACACCCTGTCCATGAGACAGGGGGGCGCCCCCCTGTAGGGCGCGCCCCTATCTCGTGGGCCCCCTGGACCTCCACCGACCTCAACTCCAACTCCGTATATTCACGTTCGGGGAGAAAAAAATCAGAGAGAAAGTTTCATCGCATTTTACGACATGGAGCCGCCGCCAAGACCTAATCTCTCTCGGGAGGGCTGATCTGGAGTCCGTTCGGGGCTCCGGAGAAGGGGATTCATCGTCGTCATCATCATCAACCATCCTCCATCACCAATTTCATGATGCTCACCGGCGTGCGTGAGTAATTCCATCGTAGGCTTACTGGACGGTGATGGGTTGGATGAGATTTACCATGTAATCAAGTTAGTTTTGTTAGGGTTTGATCCCTAGTATCCACTATGTTCTGAGATTGATGTTGCTATGACTTTGCTATGCTTAATGCTTGTCACTAGGGCCCGAGTGCCATGATTTCAGATCTGAACCTATTATGTTTTCATGAATATATGTGTGTTCTTGATCCTATCTTGCAAGTCTATAGTCACCTATTATGTGTTATGATCCGACAATCCCGTAGTGACAATAATCGGGATACTTCTCGGTGATGACCGTAGTTTGAGGAGTTCATGTATTCACTATGTGCTAATGCTTTGTTCCGGTTCTCTATTAAAAGGAGACCTTAATATCCCTTAGTTTCCACTAGGACCCCGCTGCTACGGGAGGGTAGGACAAAAGATGTCATGCAAGTTCTTTTCCATAAGCACGTATGACTATTTACGGAATACATGCCTACATTACATTGATGAACTGGAGCTAGTTCTGTGTCACCCTATGTTATAACTATTACATGAGGAATCGCATCCGGCATAATTATCCATCACTAATCCATTGCCTACGAGCTTTTCACATATTGTTCTTCTCTTATTTACTTTTCCGTTGCTACTGTTACAACTATTAAAAAAAACCAAAAACCATTATCTTTTGCCACCGTTACCTTTATTATCATACTACTTTGCTACTAAATACTTTGCTACAGATACTAAGTTATCCCGGTGTGGTTGAATTGACAACTCAACTGCTAATACTCAAGAATATTCTTTGGCTCCCCTTGTGTCGAATCAATAAATTTGGGTTGAATACTTCACCCTCGAAAGCTGTTGCAATCCCCTACACTTGTGGGTTATCAATATTCCTTTTGTTTTTATGATGATTGTTTAGAAGCCTTTGAAACACTCAAGAAAGCCTTAATTTTTGCACTTCAACCACCTGATTGGAACTTGCCTTTTGAAATTTTGTGTGATGCTAGTGATTATGTTGGTGGTGCTGTTCTAGGACAAAGAGTTGATAAGAAATTGAATGTTATTCATTATGCTAGTAAAAATCTAGACAATGCTCAAGGAAATTATGCTACTACTGAAAAAGAATTCTTAGCAGTGGTGTTTGCTTGTGATAAATTTGGACCTTATATTGTTGATTCCAAAGTAACTGTTCACACAGACCATGCTGCTATTAAATATCTTATGGAAAAGAAAGATGCTAAACCTAGACTTATTCGATGGGTTCTCTTGTTACAAGAATTTGATTTACATATCATTGCTAGACAAGGAGATGAGGACCCCATAGCTGATAATTTATCTGGGCTTGAAAATGTGCCTGATGACCCACTACCTATTGATGATAGTTTTCCTGATGAGCAGTTAGCTGCAATAAATTTTGCTCATAGTACTCCTTGGTATGCTAATTATGCTAATTACATTGTTGCTAAATATTTACCACCTAGATTTACATACTAACAAAAGAAAAAATTCTTCTATGATTTAAGACATTACTTTTGGGATGACCCACATATTTATAAAGAAGGAGTAGATGGTATTATTAGACGTTGTGTACCTGAGCATGAATAGGGACAAATCCTATGAAAATGTCACTCCGAAGCTTATGGAGGGCATCATGCTGGAGATAGAACTGCTCACAAGGTATTGCAATCTGGATTTTATTGGCCTACTCAAGGATGCTCGTAAGTTTGTCTTATCTTGTGATGAATGCCAAAGAATAGGTAATATCGGTAAGCGTCAAGAAATGTCTATGAATTATTCACTTGCTGTTGAACCATTTGATGTTTGGGGATTTGATTACATGGGACCTTTTCCTTCTTCTAATGGCTATACACATATTTTGGTTGTTGTTGATTATGTTACTAAATGGGTAGAAGCTATTCCAACCAGTAGTGTTGATCACAACACCTCTATTAAAATGCTTAAGGAAGTTATTTTCCCGAGGTTTGAAGTCCCTAGATATTTAATGACTGGTGGTGGTTCACACTTTATTCATGGTGCTTTCCGTAAAATGCTTGCCAAGTATGATGTTAACCATAGAATTGCATCACCTTATCATCCTCAATCTAGTGGTCAAGTTGAACTCAACAATAGAGAAATAAAATTAATTTTGTAAAAGACTGTCAATAGGTCCATGAAGAATTGGTCTAAGAAATTAGATGATGCACTTTGGGCTTATAGAACATCATATAAAAATCCTATGGGTATGTCTCCTTATAAACTAGTTTATGGAAAAGCTTGTCATTTGCCTCTTGAGTTAGAATATAAAGCATATTGGGCAGTCAAAGAACTCAACTATGATTTCAAACTTGCCGGTGAAAAGAGGTTATTTGATATTAGCTCTTTAGATGAATGCAGAACCCAAGCTTATGAAAATGCAAAATTATTCAAAGAAAAAGTTAAAAGATGGCTGATACGTCCATTTTGCATCATGCTTTTATATCAATATTTATTGCATTACGGGCTGTTATTACACGTTATGTCACAATACTTATGCCTATTCTCTCTTATTTTACAAGGTTTACATGAAGAGGGAGAATGCCGACAGCTGGAATTCTGGGCTGGAAAAGGAGCAAATATTAGAGATCTATTCTGCACAACTCCAAAAGTCCTGAAACTCCACGGAAGTTTTTTTGGAATTAATAAAAATTCTAAGCGAAGAAAATACTAGTGGGGGGTCACCCATCGTCCACGAGGGTGGGGGGCGCGCCCTACCCCCCTGGGTGCGCCCCCTGCCTCGTGGGCCCCCTGGCAGGCCTTCGGTGCCCATCTTCTGCTATATGAAGTCTTTTACCCTGAAAAAAAATCATAAGCAAGCTTTCAGGACGAAACACCGCCGCCATGAAGCGGAACCTTGGCGGAACCAATCTAGGGCTCCGGCGGAGCTGTTCTACGGGGGAAACATCCCTCCCGGAGGGCGAAATCATCACCATCATCATCACCATCGATCCTCTCATCGGGAGGGGGTCAATCTTCATCAACATCTTCACCAGCACCATCTCCTCTCAAACCCTAGTTTATCTCTTTTATCCAATCTTTGTCCCGAAACCTCAGATTGGTACCTGTGGGTTGCTAGTAGTGTTGATTACTCCTTGTAGTTGATGCTAGTTGGTTTATTCAGTGGAAGATCATATGTTCAGATCCTCTATGCATATTAATACCCCTCTTGTTATGAACATGAATATGATTTGTGAGTAGTTACCTTTGTTCCTGAGGACATGGGAGAAGTCTTGCTATAAGTAGTCATGTGAATTTGGTATTCGTTCGATATTTTGATGAGATGTATGTTGTCTCTCCTCTAGTGGTGTTATGTGAACATAGACTACATGACACTTCACCATTATTTAGGCCTAGAGGAAGGCATTGGGAGTAATAAGTAGATGATGGGTTGCTAGAGTGATAGAAGCTTAAACCCTAGTTTATGAGTTGCTTCGTAAGGGGCCGATTTGGATCCATATATTTCATGCTATCGTTAGGTTTACCTTAATACTTCTTTTGTAGTTGCGGATGCTTGCAATAGGGGTTAATCATAAGTGGGATGCTTGTCCAAGAAAGGGCAGTACCCAAGCACCGGCCCACCCACATATCAAATTATGAAAGTAACGAACGCGAATCATATGAGCGTGATGAAAACTAGCTTGACGATAATTCCCATGTGTCTCCGGGAGCGTTTTCCTTCATATAAGAATTTGTCCAGGCTTGTCCCTTGCTACAAAAAGGATTGGGCCATCTTGTTGCACCTTATTTACTTTCATTATTTGTTACCTGTTACAAATTACCTTATCATAAAACTATCTTTTACTAATAATTTCAGTGCTTGCAGAGAATACCTTACTGAAAACCGCTTGTCATTTCCTTCTGCTCCTCGTTGGGTTCGACACTCTTACTTATGAAAGTACTATGATAGATCCCCTATAATTGTGGGTCATCAAGACTCTTTTCTGGCGCTGTTGCCAGGGAGTGAAGCGCCTTAGTAAGGAAAAATTTATATAGTGTGCTGAAATTTACTGTCACTTGTTACTATGGAAAGTAATCCTTTGAGGGGCTTGTTTGGGGTATCTTCACCCCGACCAGTAGAGCAAAGAGTTGCTCCTCAACCTGCTGAACCTACTGAAAATGTTTACTTTGAAATTCCTTTGGGTATGGTAGAGAAACTGCTAGCTAATCCTTTTACAGGAGATGGAACATAGCATCCCGATTTGCACCTAATCTATGTGGATGAAGTTTGTGGATTATTTAAGCTTGCAGGTATGCCCGAGGATATTATCAAGAAGAAGGTCTTCCCTTTATCTTTGAAGGGAAAGGCATTGACATGGTTTAGGCTATGTGATGATATGGGATCATGGAACTACATCCGATTGAAATTGGAATTTCATCAGAAGTTTTATCCTATGCATCTTGTTCATCGTGATCATAATTATATATGTAATTTTTGGCCTCGCAAAGGAGAAAGCATCGCTCAAGCTTGGGGGAGTCTTAAGTTAACGTTATATTCATGCCCCAATCATGAGCTCCCAAGAGAAATTATTATTGAAAATTTTTATGCTCGGCTTTCTATCAACAATCGCTCAATGCTTGATTCTTCTTGTACTAGATCTTTTATGATGAAGACTATTGAATTCAGATGTGATTTATTGGAAAGAACTAAATGCAACTTTGAAGATTGGGATCTCGACGAAGGTAAGGAGTCAGGTATAACACCTAAGTTTGATTGTGTTAAATCTTTTATGGATACAGATGCTTTTCGTGAATTTAGCACTAAATATGGACTTGACTCTGAGATAGTAGCTTCTTTGTGTGAATCATTTGCTACTCATGTTGACCTCCCTAAGGAGAATTCGTTTAAATATAATCCTCCCATTGAAGTAAAAGTAGTTGCACCTATTAAAGTTGAAGAAAAGACTATCACTTATAATGATCCTATTGTTCCTACTACCTATATTGAGAAACCACCTTTCCCTGTTAGGATAAAGGATCATGCTAAAGCTTCAACTGTGGTTCGTAAGAGTAATACTAGAACACCCACACCACCTGAGAAAATTAATGTTGAACCTAGTATTGCTATGGTTAAAGATCTCTTGGCTGATAATATTGATGGGCATGTTATTTACTTCTATGATGAATCTGCTAGAATTGCTAGACCAGATACTAAAAATAAACAGAGACCAGTTGTAGGCATGCCTGTTATTTCTGTTCAAATAGGAGATCATTGTTATCATGGCTTATGTGATATGGGTGCTAGTGCTAGTGCAATACCTCATTCCTTATACAAAGAAATTATGCATGATATTGCACCTGTTGAGATAGAAGAGATCGATGTTACAATTAAGCTTGCCAATAGAGATACTATTTCACCAGTTGGGATTGTTTGAGATGTTGAAGTCTTGTGTGGGAAAGTTAAATATCCTGCTGATTTTTTGTTCTTGGTTCCCCACAAGATGACTTTTGTCCCATTATATTTGGTAGACCCTTCTTGAATACTGTTAATGCTAGGATAGATTGCGAAAAGGATATTGTTACGATTGGGTTAGGGGATATGTGTCATGACTGAACTTTGCTAAATTTCATAGATGACCCAATGATAAAGAATTGCCTAGTAAGGATGAAATTGTCGGTCTTGCTTCTATTGCCGTGCCTCCTAATGATCCTTTAGAACAATATTTGCTAGACCATGAAAATGATATGTTTATGAATGAAAGAAGGGAAATAGATGAAGTATTCTTTAAACAGGGACCTATTTTGAAACACAACTTGCCTGTTGAAATTCTAGGGGATCCTCCTTCATCCGAGGGCGATCCCATGTTTGAGCTTAAACCACTACCTGATACTCTTAAATATGCTTATCTTGATGAAAAGAAGATATATCCTGTTATTATTAGTGCTAACCTTTCAGAGAAGGAAGAGGAGAAATTATCGAAAGCTTTGAAGAAGCACCGTCCCGCTATTGGATATACTCTTGATGATCTTAACGCATTAGCCCCACTCTATGCCAACACAAAATAAAATTGGAGAAAGACGCCAAACCAGTTGTTGCTCACCAACGACGGTTAAATCCTAAGATGAAAGAAGTGGTAAGAAAAGAAATACTAAAGGTCCTGGAGGCAGGTATAATTTATCCCGTTGCTGATAGTCAGTGGGTAAGTCCTGTCCATTGTGTCCCTAAGAAGGGAGGTATTACTATCATTCCTAATGATAAAGATGAATTGATCCCACAAAGAATTGTTACTGGTTATAGAATGGTAATAGATTTCCATAAATTAAATAAAGCTACTAAAAAGGATCATTACCCTTTTGTCGTGGAATTGTCACGTCAGATGTCCTAGTGAAAGGACTTAGTCGTGGAGCCACCGCAACTTGGAAGCTTAAAGGGGTTAATCGGGACAAAGGACACATGGTTTATACTGGTTCGGCCCCTTACGGTGAAGGTAAAATCCTACGATCCAGTTTTGAGTGCGATTGCTTATGTCTCGATTACCAGGGAGCGATTCCGCTTGACCTAGTTCTCGATCTGATGTTACTTGCCCTAAACCGCCACCGGGTCGTCCCTTTATATACAGAGGTCGACGCCCAGTGGCTCATAGAGTCCCGGCCACCTCATAAACAGTGTCCGACTCGGTCTCTAACTATTATTGCCTTACAATACAAGTTACATACATATGGTGGTTTATCGCTACGGGCCTTACCTCGCCCTTGGGCTTTAGGCCCTTAGCTGAATCGCCATCTTCAAGTGTCGTCTTGGGCTTCATATCCTAGAGTCGCCATAGGTATAACCCGGCCCCTCCTGGGCGGGTCATACCTAATAGTTATATCCCCAATATTAGGCCCCAGATTGATTTGAACTGGTTCATGTCAATCTTCAACACTTAAGAAAAATCTTCTGCTCTTTGCTTGTATAAAATTTTTGTAACCCGCCATGACGTCATCCTTTGAATATATGGTAACCCGCCATGACGTCATCTGCCATTAATGCATGTTTTGTCCAACATATCTCAAAAGATCCTTATCTTAATGACCATCCCGAGAATTGAGGCGTCCTTGTAGTTGGATAACCATGTTTTCAGCCTCCTCGTTTTTCGCGCCCACTTATCAGTCTTCCCTTATAAATAGACACGACCAGGTCTTTCCTCATTCTCCCCTTTCCTCATCTTCTTCCTCTCACAACCCTACTGCCGCTCGAGCTCCGCCGCCGCCGCAGAGCACCTCGTCTTCCTCAACCCCGGCTGCTGCATCAACCTGAATCGATCCAGAGAACGACGGCGACCCCTCGTAGTAGATCTGCAGATGTAAGTCTTCTCCTTCTTGCACCTCACATCCGCATTAGGGTTCGCAAGTTCCTCTGTGTTCTTCATGGTTCCTCATGGTTTCTTCATAGTTGTTCCACCGCAGCCTCTTTTGATCCAAAAGTAATATGGAACTCATGTGGTAGTTGTTTTGCGTCCATTTTTTATACTAGCAGATCCCTTTTTCCTATAAAGAGTCCTCTTTAGAACTCACGAACTCATCTGTACTAGTTTTTGAGGTCTAGAATAATTTATTTTCTGAACAGCCGTTGATCCAAAATAATAACTGCAACCTGTGAAACTTGTTTGTGTAACACTTAGGCAAAAACTGTATTTTGTTAGATCCACCTAGTCATGGTGACTCTTATCACCGACTTATAATTTGCGATGCTCAATTGATAACCTTAACCACTCATGGCGGTTTAAATAACCTGACTGCTCATTGCGCTCATGGCAGCTTAAATAACTTGACATAACTAGCCATATACCATTAGGCCCCTTTATAAGCCACCATCTTGAATATGTACTGTAATGTTTCTCTCCGGCTTAAAATTGAACCGGAATTTTACCCTTTCTTAGGCTTCCATCAAATTGCCGCCCAAACAACCCACTTCATGCAATTGGGTCAAATCCATCGTCACAGACAGTACGCTTGATGACTTTGTGAAGACCGACTATCTGCCGAAGAAGGAAGTTATGTCATATCATGCTCCTGATCCGTCGGAGGAAATTCCTCGGCCAAAAGAAGGGGAGGTCATTGTCTTGACTGACCATATGAACTAGGGGTTTTCACCACCCGGCTCAAAATTCTTCAAGGACGTCCTGCACTTCTTTGACCTCCGTCCTCAAGACATCGGACCCAATTCCGTGTCTAATATTTGCAATTTTCAAGTGTTCAGTGAGGTAAGAGTTATTATACTTGAACCGCCAGAACGAATGCACCATTGGACCTAGCTTGGAACTTGTCGGGGTCTCAATACAACGTCGGAGAGACGTCATTTTTCCTTATGCCAATCCACCAAGTCACCCCCAAAGACTGGAACCAGACATGGTTCTATTGCCAAGACACTTCTCCGGCTGATGAGAACCCTCTGCCTGGCTTTCATGCTCTGCATCTTGAGTCCAATCACCCGCTTCCTGACAAGATTATAGCCGCTGAACGCCAGACACTTGACCCCACTATGGCTAAAATCAAGGCTCTTTTGGGGAACAGGCTAAATGGTATCGACTTGGTCTAGGTTTGGCTTGCCTGGCGGATCATTCCATTGAGCCACCACCCTGGTCTGATGTGTACCTACACAGGCAAGAAGAATGACCCTCTGTGGCACAGTTCTGATGATTTACAGACCATGTTGGTGATGACATGACAAAGTCGCTCCTGAACGAAAGCCTAGCAGATTGTGGTAAAGTGGGCTTAAGCCCCTTCTGCGAAGCTAACCCGACTCTAGTGGTAAGCCGCCAACCTAAGTAAATTACCTTTAACCTTGATGTTTGTCTGTACTCAACCTTTGCTGATTCTCACAGGCTGATGATAAATTTTGGAAAGCAAAAAATGATCACGATGTTGCAAAGAGAGCCAAGAAGGCCAAGAGAGCCGCCAGAAAAGAAGCCGCCAAGAAGAAGGGAAAGAAGGCCAGCGCCTCTGACTTGCTTTGACTAGAAGATACTTCTAAGTCGGAGGTAGCCCTTGACTCTCTTGGCTCCTTTTTAACCACCTTATTGACACTGATTATCATCAGGAGGACATGGGAACAAGTCACGGAAAGGATGAAGAGGTAACTATCATTTCCTCCGACTCCGAGCCTTTGCCAAGACAGAAAATCCGAAGAGTAACCCGGAAAGTAAGATTTTCAGATCCCTTAGCTTATCAAGATCCTCAATTTCTTTTGAAGCGGCAGATTCATGAGAGCCGGAGGCAGACCCGGACCAGCAAGGATGCGAAACTCTCCTCCGGCTTACCGAATATATCAAGGAAGCGTCGGAACAAGGTCACCTCCGATTTAAATTCCTTTTATATTTTGGCGGGTCTCACTCATCAACCACTCAACTCTTCTGACTCGAATTATCAGGAAACTTCACCTTCCTTCGGCGACTCAATGCAGTCCAATTTGCCGGTTTTCAAGACCGCCCCAGGGTAATGATGACTTGCTTATCCTGTATTCATTTCAATTCGTACTGACCTTTGATCTTATGCATCAGAAAAGCAAAGCCCAGCAAAAAGGTGAAGAAGAACAAGCCGGCCGAAGAGCCGATCCTCAAAGAGCCAAAACTTGGGAAGGCCGTGCCTAAGGCCTCTACTCATGAGCCGCCACCTGAACCAGCTCATGACACACCAACGCCAGCTGTTGACCTGCCTGCCGAGCAAGCCGTCGATGGCTCTGAAAACCTTGAAGTTTCTAGCCCGGCCAAGACAAACGACCCACAAAGTGTTGATGTTGAGATTACCAGGACCGGCTTTGCCGAGCCGGGGAGACCAACTGTGCTGGCCAAGTGTTCTGTCGAGGAGGAGCACCTCGAACGCCGCAAGGTCAGATTTGATGTTGCGGAGTATACTCACATGAGTATTGGAGATGTTTTTTTGGCTATCTTAGCCAAGTACACAGCAATCGTGACCTTGAAATTGATATGGTGAAGCAAATGAACCAGAAGTTTGAGGTATAAACTCTTCTCTTTACTGAATTATCCTTACTATGCCAGCCCCCAAGTCTATTGCTTATGATGAATATGTTGTAGACTTAGAAACAAACTTATGAACATTAGTAATATACTTTGATAAAATTTGTAAAAATAAATCCGGCTTATTCCGTAGTCCCCAAGGGCCGGCTTAATCAACATGAATGAGCTGGTCCTTCATATGCTTGTATAGTATAAAAACACTTTAACAACAATATGCATTAGCCCCCAAGTGCCAAGTACTCTTGCTTGCAAGGTGCTTGGGACTTACTCTCATGAACCGCCACGTAGGTAAAATTCTTTGATAGACATTAGCCCCCAAGTGCCAAGTCTTATTGCTTGCAAAAGGCTTGTGACTTAATATTGTATGCTAACAGTCATGATTTTGACCCAGTATTTGTACAGGCTACCACTACTCAATTTCAATCAGAAGTATCTGACTTGAAGAACTGCCTGGAAGCACAAGAGACGGAAACCCAAAGACCCAACTCCAAATTTGAATTCAGTGTATCTGAACAAGAGAAACTGAAAAAAGATTTTGAAATGGAGAAAAAGGCCTAGGTTGAAGAAAAGATTGATTTGACCAATCAAGCTGAGAAGGCAGAGGCGGCTCTGGAAGAGGCGACCGTCAAATTATCCGGCTTAAAATGCCATGTATCCCAGATGATCTCAACAATCTTTGGTAAGTCGCCCTGCAAGTGTTAAATACTTTGAATCTTTCCAATGACCATATAAATCGTTATTAACTCACCTGACATTGTTATGCAGGCCCGAGGAGTTCAAATCTTAACCAAGACATGTTGATAAAGCTGAAGGCGGTTTACATGCTGGCGGAACAACTCTACACCGGATCTCAGTGTGCCTTAGCCACAGTAGCACTGTCAAATGAAGTCCCCACACTCCTGGCGGATGTACTAAGGAAGATTTCTGTGCTGCCTCAGTGGTTCACTAAAATAAGGCGGTCGTCTGCAAGAGCCAGAGCCGTGGTTGCCTTAAGCCGGGCCAAAGCTTGGCTTCCGGAATTAGACCCGGCCGACATCGCCATTGGGTATCCAAGCCTTAAGGAGGATGGCACACCATTTGAACAGGAGGACTTCGCCGCTTGTGTGAAGGAAATACGTCTTGTGGCCACCCTGATTGCTGATGAGGCGGATCTCACTAGGTATCAGCCGGGTTATGACGCGGAGAACCAGAGAATACCAACGCCACATTATAAAGTGACCAGCCTGATCCCACCAATCCGTAAGCATACCTTCGCCCCTGAGGTTGACCCGGCCGAATTAATTGACGATGAAGCTGAATTTGAAGCTTTAATGGCATTGACTGGTCATCATTAGCCTTCTAGGACAGGGAACAGGACAAAGAAGCGGAGAGGGCTGACCCGGAAGCTTCAAGCCAACAAGAGAATTGACCCGCCATCGGCTCATATTTGTAACCCGCTGAAAAACAATTTAAGCAATTGGACTCGGGGAGTCATGTAATAGGGTAGAAATGACTTTGCTTTATCGTGCCATCGTGCATGTTTTGGTGCTGAATACTGTTTAAGCTGCCATCTTATATTTGCCCCTTTTTATACATAGCATATGTTTTCCTTATGTGTAAGCAAGTCTTTGACCTGTCCTGTGATCTTTGAACTTGTACTTTCGATTTATGTGACCCGAGCAGTAAGGGTGATAACCCAATCTTTGGAAACCAACGCTTCCAAATATATGATAATTGCCATATGTCGGCGACTTATCGTCCAACACTAAAGCCGGGTTAAATTTAAACCACACTTATACTTAGATCTGAACAAAAAAGTCTCAAGACGAAAACAAAGGTTGCTTTCAAACAAAACTTAAGCCAAATAGAAAGAAAAAAAATCAAGGCTTCTGATTCGAATACGATCAATAAACCATTCCAAAGGGGTTAAGCTAGGATTCGAATACGATCATGTATCCTCCAGTGGCTTTGGCGTTGCGCCAATCAAGAGGGTACCGACAACTATGTTCTCTTTGGTTCGAATACGACCTATGTTTGAACAGGAAGCCCCTAAATGACCTTGAGAGTTTTTTAACGACTCTGATTCGAATACGATCAAAGTCGGACCCAAAAGGGGTTAAGCTATGATTCGAAGACGATCAAGAAGCCCCCTAGTGAGTTTGGCAGTGTGCCGATCAAAAGGGTACCGACAACTATGTTCTATTTGGTTCGAATACGACTTATGTTTGAACAGGAAGCCCCCTAGTGATCATGAGTTTTAACGGCTAGATT
Organism: Triticum aestivum; assembly: GCF_018294505.1. Taxonomy (NCBI): domain Eukaryota; kingdom Viridiplantae; phylum Streptophyta; class Magnoliopsida; order Poales; family Poaceae; genus Triticum; species Triticum aestivum. The sequence continues at coordinate 451,496,348 of NC_057798.1, forward strand.
CGAATATGATCATGAGCCAGACCAAGAGGGTTCAGATAGATTCGAATACGACCAACCCCCAATTGGTCATTTGAAAAGATGATGATGAAGACATATGATCATTGAGGATGAAAAGGACAAATGTCCTGCTTTATTACTTATCATAATATATACAACGTCAAAATATGTACATCATGAGAGCTGGTGGCTCAAGTGTAGTAAGGCCAAAGATGAGCGATATTCCACAGCCGGCGGGTCTCTTCCTCCGACTTACGTGAGTCTTTGTGCTCTCGAACATCGATAAGGGAGTATGACTCGTTGTTCAAGTTCTTGCTGACCACAAAGGGCTGTTCCCAACGTGGGGATAACTTGTGTGCATCAGTTTGATTCTGTACGAGCCAGAGCACCAAATCACCTTCCTGAAAGGTTTTGGACTTAACCCGGTGGCTGTGATAGCGGCGCAGGTCCTGTTGGTAAATCGCCGAGCGGGTTGCTGCCAAGTCACGCTTTTCATCTAATAGGTCAAGTGCGTCCTGACGAGCTTGTTCGTTATCAGTTTCAATGTAAGCGGCCACATGGGGCGAGTCATGCCGGATGTCACTAGGTAAAACTGCCTCTGCTCCGTAGGCCCTGAAAAAAGGCGTGTAACCCGTAGACCTGTTGGGGGTAGTATTGATACTCCATATCACAGAAGGTAACTCCTCAACCCAACAACCCAGCATCCGTTGCAAAGGAACCAAAAGTCGGGGCTTGATGCCTTTCAAGATTTCCTGATTGGCTCTTTCAGCCCGATCATTGGATTGGGGGTGAGCTACTGATGAAACATCAAGCCAGATATGCTCACGTTGACAGAATTCCTCCATGGCGCCTTTGGACAGAATAGTACTGAGGGAGTCCAGGATTAGGGGGTGTCCGGATGGCCGGACTAAGACCTTTGGCCGGACTCCCGGACTATGAAGATACAAGATTGAAGACTCCGTACCGTGTCCGAATGGGACTTTCCTTGGCGTGGAAGGCAAGCTTGGCGATACGATATGAAGATCTCCTCCCATTGTAACCGACTATGTGTAACCCTAGCCCTCTCCAGTGTCTATATAAACCGGAGAGTTTTAGTCCGTAGGACGAACAACAATCATACCATAGGCTAGATTCTAGGGTTTAGCCACTCCGATCTCGTGGTAGATCTACTCTTGTACTACCCATATCATCAATATTAATCAAGCTGGAGTAGGGTTTTACCTCCATCGAGAGGGCCCGAACCTGGGTAAAAACATCGTGTCCCTTGTCTCCTGTTACCATCCGCCTAGACGCACAGTTCGGGACCCCCTACCCGAGATCCGCCGGTTTTGACACCGACATTGGTGCTTTCATTGAGAGTTCCTCTGTGTCATCGCCTTTTAGGCCCGATGGCTTCTTCGCTCGTCAATCGCGATGCGGTCCGGGATGAGACTTTTCTCCCCGGACAGATCTTCGTATTCGGCGGCTTCGCACTGCGGGCCGACTCGTTTGGCCATATGGAGCAGATCGAAAGCTACGCCCCTGGCCATCAGGTCAGGTTTGGAAGCTTAACCTACACGGCTGACATCCGCGGGGACTTGATCTTCGATGGATTCGAGCCACAACCGGGTGCACCACACTGTCATGATGGGCACGATTTAGCTCTGTCATCGGACAACGACCAGAGCGTCGCTCATGTGTCCGCTCCAACCATTAGCTCGGAGCCCACTACGCCAGTCGGGGACGGACGGTTAGACGCCGCCCCGAAAACTGCAATCTCTATGGCGATAGAGCCGGATACCAGCCTAGTCCCTCGCAAGGCCCATGACTCCAAGGTGCCGGACTCCGATCCGGACTCCGTAAATCCCGCACCTCTCCCGGTTAAGCCCGATTGGGCTCCGGTCATGGAGTTCACCGCCGTGGATGTCTTTCAGCACTCACCTTTCGGCAACATCCTGAATTCGCTAAAGTCTCTCTCTTTGTCAGGAGATCCCTGGCCGGACTACGGCCAACACGGTTGGGATGCGGACGACGAAGAAATTTGTAGCCCACCCACCACCCACTTTGTAGCGACTGTCGACGATTTAACCGACATGCTAGACTTCGACTCCGAAGATATCAATGGTATGAACACCGATAAAGGAGACGATCAAAAACCAGCACCTATAGGGCTCCGAAAAACCACCTCATCATACGATGTATACATGGTGGACACACGCAACAGAAACGACAACGAGGACCAAAAGGATGCGGCCAGAGATCGCTACCCCGAAAAACAATCAAAGCGGCGGCGTAAGCGCAAGGCCAAGCCCCACCTCGACAAAAACCCAGCCATAGAATAGGGTGACTCAACGGATGATGAACATGCCATTGAGCATCCGTCCAAGCAGGGCGGACAATCCGAACAACCAATCCCCGGGAAGGATAATAGCCCGGACGACCTCACACCAGACAAATTGCCGGAACATCAGAACCTCCACCAAAGGCTCGTCGCCACTGCACGTAGCCTGAAAAAGTAGAAGCGGAGGCTCAAGACAGCGGAGGATGCACTCAGGATCAGATGGGGCAAGGTACTCAATACCGCACACAAGTGCGGCAGTAGTCGCCACACAAAGAGCTATCCGAAGCGGAAACTACTACCGGAATTTGACGAAGAGGCCATAAAGTCCCCACAGTCAAAAAATAAGGAAGCCACAAGGTCGGATAGACGACCCTACGATCAATCTCACGCGTCAAAGGACGCCGCACTCAATATAGCGCGCGATCCGTCCAAGAATCCACATCAGAAAACTGGCCCTACCAGATCCATCTACAGGCCAAGAAAGCAAGCTCCAATGAGTGATGCAACGCAAGAATACCCGAAAATCGCGGCACGCCTAAATACAGGGGCGCTGCACCCCCCCTATGTTTTACTGATGAGGTGCTGGATCATGAATTCCCAGCCGGATTCAAGCCAGTGAACATAGAGCCATACGACGGAACAACATACCCTGGAGTCTGGATCGAGGACTACACCCTCCACATACACATGGCCAGAGGAGACGACCTCCACGCCATAAAATACTTACCCCTTAAGCTCAAAGGGCCAGCCCGGCATTGGCTTAAAAGCCTTCCCGAGAACACCATGGGAAGTTGGGCAGTGCTTGAGGATGCTTTCCGGGCAAATTTTCAAGGGACCTATGTCCGGCCCCCGGATGCAGACGATCTGAGTCATATAACTCAGCAGCCCGTAGAGTCAGCGCGGAAGCTCTGGAACAGATTCCTTATCAAAAAGAATCAGATAGTCGACTGTCCGGACGCAGAGGCCCTAGCAGGTTTCAAACATAGCATCCGAGACGAATGGCTCGCCAGACACCTCGGCCAAGAAAAGCCGCGAACAATGGCCGTGTTAACAAGCCTCATGACCCGCTTCTGCGCAGGAGAGGATAGCTGGTTGGCAAGAAGCAGCACCAGCGACCCGAATACGTCCGAACTCAGAGATGGGACGGGAAGCCGCGCCGAAACAAAAAACCGCACCGGATAAAGGACAAAAGCCCGATGAGCATGGCAGTAAACGCCGGATTCAAAAGCTCTCGGCAAAATCAGAAAAAGATGCCCCCCAAAGACGATAGGGACGAGCTATCCAACCTCAAATTTTTTTTTGGACAAAATATGTCAAATCCACAGCACTCCGGGGAGACCTGCAAACCATACCCACAGAGATTGTTGGGTCTTTAAGCATTCCGGCAAGCTCAACGCCGAACACAAGGGGCTCAACACACCAAGCGAAGATGACAATGCACCCCACGAGTAGATCACCCGAGAACAAAAGAAGTTCCCACAAGAAGTCAAGACAGTAAATCTACTTCATGTGATGAAGGGGAAGAATAGAATAGCACCTACAACGACACGTGCCATACAGCCAGCCCCGAAGGAGCAACCCCACTAGTTGTTACAACCAATCACCTTTGATCATATGGATTACTCTAGAGGAGACCAGAACGCAGGCTGGACTGCCTTGGTCTTAAATCCAATCATTAACGGACTCCAATTTACAAACATCCTTATGGACGGCGGCAGTGACTTGAACCTGTTGTATCAGGACATAGTCCGCAAACTCGGGGTAAACCCAGTCGCAATCCACCTCGGCAACACTTCCTTTCAAGGAGTAACGCCAGGTTCGGATACCCCAAGTATGGGTTCCCTTACGTTAGAAGTCACGTTCGGATCACCCGACAACTTCCGAAGTGAAAAGCTAACATTCCACATCACCCCATTTGTAAGTCGCTATCAAGCACTACTGGGACATGAAGCTTTCGCCCGCTTTAACGCAATACGCACTACGCATCCCTTACACTTAAAATGCTCGGTCCAAAGGGCATCATCTCATTACAAGGGAACATAAATTGACCCCCAAAGTACGGGATGGGGTGTGGTCGCCTAGGCAGCCACCCACAAATCCAGCCCTACTATCCCGGACACGCCTCGACGAGTCCGGCGTCAATATGCTTAAATTACCGCATACCCTCAAGCAAAGGGCTCCGTGTGCTCACGCCCGGAGACAATACGGCCCAACTCTTGCTCCAACTATATTTTGTTTATTTCGATATAGATTTCTCGCAAGCTTATTTTTTACTAAGTTCCTCTCTTTCGCTGACGAGCATCGTGCTATGCCCGTCCAGGATACGGCACGACGGAGACACAGGCGCAGACGTGCAGCAGGGACCCGTTCCAAGGATTCTTTTCAGATTAAGACCCTGCATAAACCTTTTTTATTGTCTCTTGTTGATAACATCCCCCGGTTTTCTCTATAGCCGAGGAGGAGGCTGGCGTCTTGGCATGTGGCCACGTCAGAATTTTTTGCACATACCTAGACACTAGGGGCTTTTTTACCAATGGCTCTATTCCGGCCCGTCTTCATAAAGACCGAACACCTTAGGGAGTGTTCGGCGTCGCGAGTTTGGCCCTATATGCATCAGCTCCGAATCATGTCTTTGGTCAAATGTAGGGTTTGCCCGGCTCCTATGTTTTGCTGCCTTACGTTTTGTTATATCGGCTAACGCGGCACCAGGAGAACTACTGCGATTGTGCCCCGGTTCGGCCAGGTGAGCACCTCAGTAGAGAGAGCCGAAAACTGACTATCATGATATAGCGAGAGACTGGTCAACCACTCGATGACTTTCGGAATCTTTAGGATTCCCCCGCATTAATGAAGGGCCGCTTCCCGGTCAGGCACACTCGCGCCCCGAATTTGGGCGAGCGCGGTGCCCCTAGGGGCTATTCAGTAGTCCCACTGTCAAACTCCTATGGCTAAGTGAAAGTGATAAAGCATTATATTCCGGTGGCCTAGTTCGCCGCGCCACCACCTCCTTTATAGGACCAAGACGTTGGATTAAGTGTGAACAGATGCCTTTTTGCAAACACCCCCGCATTCTATGCGTGGGGGCTGAAGCCAACGACTGCCATCTTTCAGGTTATATACAAATATATACATTAAACGGCCGCACAGGAGGTATCATGATTCTTGCAAGCACAAGTATAAAAAAGCTTTTTTCATAAAAAACACAATTCGTCTTACAAATACTATAAGCTATTTGAACACAGCATCCTTCGAGCACTGCGACTCTATTATACGAGTGCCAGGAAGAACTTCCTCAAAATAGTGCTTGGCAGGTACTCGGCTTTCGTCCGAATCTTGGGACGCAACAATACTGGCCTTCATATCTGCCCAGTATGTCTTGACACGGGCAAGAGCCATCTGTGCGCCCTCTATGCACGCCGACCTCTTCATTGCATCACCATGCGGCACCGAACCAAGAAATTGCTGCACCAAGCCAAAATAACTCTTCGGCTCCGGCTTCTCCGGCCATAGACGACTCGCAACAAATTTTATGGCGAGTCCGGATAATCTGTTCAGCTCCGCCCAGGCGGCTAAACGGTCGGAGACTGACAGTGGGCGCTCTGGATTGTGGTACTGTGACCAAAAAAGCTCTTCCAATTTATGGTCACCTCGGCTGCGGAAGTGTTCGGTCGCGTCCGCCGCACTTGCGGCCAAATCCAGATAAGCGTTGTCTGAACTCCACTGCCGGTCTAATGGAGCATACTTGGGGTCTCCGAACTTCATCCGCAGCATATAAGGCTTTCCACCCGTGATATCTCTGGCCCGACGTAGCTCCTCCTTGATCGCTCTCATTGCAGAGCGAGTATCCTTGGCTTCGGCAGTGATCTTTTCAAGATCTTTCTGAGCCGCCATATCTTCTTGTTCAAGCAATCTACAGCGGTCGGTAGCATCCCTCAATTCTATGGCCATCTCGGCCATTTCCTTCTTGCTCTGGCAGTGAGCAGCCTGTTCGGCTTTTAACTCTTCAGCCGCTTTAACGGCAGCCGCATCACTTTTCCTTGCTTGCTCCTTGGCTCGGGCAAGTTCCGCCCGAAGGTTCTCCACGGCAGCAGACCCATCTACATCAAGTATATATATATAAGGCCCGAGCATCAAGCTCCTATTACTGGGTGTCTTTTGAACATACCTTGAGCCTCGTCTAGCCGCTTATTTACAAGCGCGATGTCGGCATCGGCTACGTCAAGTTGCCGCTTTAGTTCGGCAGATTCATCAGTCCGGCTAGCCACCGAGCGCCTCGCCACCTTCATGGAATAAGCGACATATTATATCTGGGATTATGATCCTCTGTGCGCCGTCATTCATGACGACACACAGAGTCTCAGGGGCTACTATTCATACAGGGCACATTTAATATGCGGCTCTACCAAAAGGTACACCTTTTTACATACCTCAAAACCTGTTAGTAAACTCCTGGCAGCTTTGTACAATCCGCTTTCTGCGGATGAAATCCTTCCAATCACGGTATCCATCAACATATGGTGTTCTTCTGAGATGGATGCCCTACCAAGCAGATCCTTCAGCACCTCCGCCGGCGCACAAGAGGGTGTCGGACTAGTCTGATGACCTTTCCCAGGGTCCGGACTTGAAAAAGCCCTCCGGGACGATACCTCGGGGTCGCCAGCCTCGTAAGACGGTGGAACAAGGGGAGGCATTTCGCTCTCTATCATCTCTGGACGAAGATCCCCTGAAGATGAGCTCTGCTGAGAAGGGTTGAGATCCGAACTACAAGATAATGCTTCGGTCATTTTCCTCAGGAATAAAACATGAATGTGATTCATTATGGAACCCCTCCCCTCACTTACGCCTCGAGGGAGAGCGGGTCCCCTTTAGGGGCGATTCGGCTGAAGCGTCCGCCGGTGCTGAACCCTCTGACGAAGATTTCTTTCCCCGTTTTGAGGTTATCACCTCCGGGTCGTCAGAGGCAGTCCTTTTCTTTCCCTGGTCGGGAGAATTTTCGATTCTTCCCTTCCTAACGGCCTCCTTCATGGAGGCGGTAGCTCCTTGGTCCCCCCCTTCACCTTTCGCCAACGGCGCGGCCTCCAGCATCCTGGTTAGCAGGGGATTCGGCACGGTCTCGGGCAAGGGGCTGGACACCTGATAAGCTTAGCCTTTGCTATCCACTCCTGTTCAAAGGGCAACTCTGCTAAAGGGTAGATTTCATAAAAATATGGATGGTATGTGCAAATACGGAGCTACTTACTTTAGCATCTGGGCGGTTGCAGCTCAGACCAGCGTCCTCGGACAAATCCGGACACCTTGCTTGTGATTTGAAGAACAATTTGTACATCTCCATGGGTGTCATTCCCATGAAGTGTTGTAGGACCCGTGGTCCCTCAGGATTGAATTCCCATAGGCGGAGAGGTCGACGTTTGCAGGGCAGTGTGCGGCGAATCACCATGACTTGCGCCACCATGGTCAGATTGATATCTCTTTCTAGGGGATCTCGAATACGGCCCTGCAGCAAGGGCACATCTTTCGGCGGCCCCCAGATAAGTCCTTCATTAACACATGATGCCATTCATGGTGGGGGACCCGAGCGAAAAGTAGGCGGTGCCAACCATGTGGTGCCCCTAGGGGCTGTGATGTAAAACCAGTCCCGTTGCCATAAGCCAAGCTCCTCTTGAAAAGAGCCTTCGGGCCATGGAGCGTCGTCCATCTTGCTTATTATAGCCCCTCCGCACTCAGCGTGCTGCCCCTCGATCATTTTCGGTTCCACTTTGAAAGTTGTTAGCCACAATCCGAAGTGAGGGGTGACATGGAGGAAGGCCTCGCACACGACAATGAATGATGAGATCTGGAGGATGGACTCAGGAGCTAGGTCGTGGAACTCCAGCCCGTAGTAATACATAAGCCCCCTCACAAAGGGATCGATTGGGAAGCCTAGCCCCCGAAGGAAGTGAGACGCGAACACCACGCTTTCACCGGGCTAGGGAGCGGGAACCGCTTGCCCTTGAGTAGGCAGTCTATGCGAGATTTCGCTGGTTAGATACCTGGCATCCCTTAGCTTTTGCACATCTTCTTTCGTAATGGAGGAAGGCATCCACCGGCCTTGTAGGTCGGAGCCGGACATCTTCGAAGATCCGAAGCGCCTAAAACTAGAGCTTTGGGTGTTGGAACTCGAAGCGAGGGGCGGATTTGATTGGTTTAAGAAGAAGGGAGCCGGGCCTTGGTTCCTTTATAAAGGAGGTGAATACCAAGAGCCCTCCCCGTAACCGTTTGAGACTCGCTTTCAATTAGGGAGTCATACCTAAGTCACGGTTGGGTTACCCACACCCGTATTGATGAGAATCCCGGAATAAGGGGACACGATCTCTGCTTTGACAAGACGTGCCAAGGAAACCGCCTCGCTAAACGCGCTGAGGTGGAACAATTAAATGAATAAAGAGCCTGGCTGTGGCATGATGTCACGCCACGAAATACGTCAGCAGATCCGATTGATACAAATATTATTCTCTCAACGAAGGAATGTGGAACTTATTTTGCAGAGCCAAACACTACCCTGGTGTTCAACATCTTCTATGAAATATTCGGAGGAGGAACCTGCCTTGCAATGCCGAAGACAACTTGCGTGCCGGACTCGTCGTCATTGAAGCCTGGTTCAGGGGCTACTGAGGGAGTCCAGGATTAGGGGGTGTCCGGATGGCCGGACTAAGACCTTTGGCCGGACTCCCGGACTATGAAGATACAAGCTTGAAGACTCTGTCCCGTGTCCGGATGGGACTTTCCTTGGCGTGGAAGGCAAGCTTGGCGATATGATATGAAGATCTCCTCCCATTGTAACCGACTCTGTGTAACCCTAGCCCTCTCCGGTGTCTATATAAACCGGAGAGTTTTAGTCCGTAGGACGAACAACAATCACACCATAGGCTAGATTCTAGGGTTTAGACACTCCGATCTCGTGGTAGATCTACTCTTCTACTACCCATATCATCAATATTAATCAAGCAGGAGTAGGGTTTTACCTCCATCGAGAGGGCCCGAACCTGGGTAAAAACATCGTGTCCCTTGTCTCCTGTTACCATCCGCCTAGACGCACAGTTCGGGACCCCCTACCCGAGATCCGCCAGTTTTGAGACCGACAAGTACCCTTATCAGTTATAATGTTGTGTGGAAATCCAAAACGAAAGATCACCTTTTTCATGAATTGAACTGCCGTGCCTACATCACATTACTAACTGGCTCTGCCTCAACCCACTTTGTGAATTTGTCAACTGCCACCAAAAGATGGGTCTTTTTATCTTTGGACCTTTTGAAAGGCCCAACCATGTCGAGCCCGCAAACTGCAAATGGCCAAGTATTGGAATCATCCTCAACTCTTGAGCCGGCACGTGAGCACGTCTTGAGAACTTCTAACAACCATCACATTTACTGACCAGATCCTCCGCATCAGCGTGAGCCGTCAGCCAAAAAATCCATGACGAAAAGCTTTGGCCACAAGGGACTTTGAACCGACATGATGGCCACAATCTCCTTCATGAATCTCATGAAGAATTTCTTGACCTTCCTCAGGAGAAACACAACGCTGAAATGCCCCAGTGACACTACGATGATGTAACTTGCCATTGGCAATTGTCATTGACTTAGACCGCCGGGTTATCTACCTGGCCAGGGTTTCATCCTCACGGAACTCGCCCCGGGTCATGTATGTCAGGACCCCGATCCTAAGTCACACCGATCTAGCATGTAACACATCATATCACTTTGCAGCCTCACGCACGGTATTCCCACGGGTGCCACCTTACCTGGCCAGGGACCGTTTGCGCCTTTTGGCTCACATATATGATAGTGTCGCTAGCATCCATATGACAAAGAACCCGGGCTGACATGGCTAGTCGTGAACCCAAAGTGGCACTAACTTACAGGGACAGGCATACATGACCCAACAACGAACGTGTCGGTCATCAGCGAGTGAATCCAGGCTGTAGCAACTGGGCTAGCAGGACTCCGGTAAACCGGGCTGTAGCAGGCTAACAGGACTCCGGTAGACATCGCGTGACATTTCCCCGAGGGGACAGACACAGGAACGAAGAAGGACACATGCCGGCCAGCCTAAGTGTTCTAGAGCAGTAGCAAGCTACCATGGCTTAGTGGAAACACTAGGAGACATTTCCCGGTAAGAGAGGCTACTAAGGATAAACAACTAGATAGTCAGATCCCACACATACCAAGCATTTCAATAACATACACACAATATGCTCGATATGTGCAAATACAACATGGCATCACAACATGACTCTACGACTCAAGTATTTATTCAATAGGCTCCGAGGAGCGAGATATTACAAACATGGGTCTCATGACCCAACACTCAGAGCATACATGTCAAAGCACAAGCGGAAGCTTAACATGTCTGAGTACAGACATCTACAAAAGAAAAAGGCTGAGAAGCCTGACTATCTACCAGATCCTGCCGAGGGCACAAGATCGTAGCTGAGGTAACAAGCTAAACGTCGAAGTCCACGCGGCACTACTAGCGAGACTGAAGTCTCTCTGCAAAAACATAAATTAAGCAACGTGAGTACAAATGTACCCAGCAAGACTTACATCAGATCTAACTACATATGCATCATTATCAACAAGGGGATGGTGGGGTTTAACTGCAGCAAGCCAGCTTTGACTCGGTGGCTATCCTGAACTACGACTGCAAGTAACTCTTTTGAGGTGGCGCACACGAGTCCACATATTCACCATATCAATACACCACTATGGATCCGCTCCCGTCTCCCTACGAGAACGCCATCCATAGCACTCACGCTTATCTTGCGTATTTTAGAGTATCCACTTTCACTTGTCTATGAACTGTACAGGCAACCCAGAAGTCCTTTACCGCGGACACGGCTATTCGAATAGATCATATTAACCCTGCAGGGGTGTACTTCTTCACACACGCTCTCACCACTTACCGCCGTTTACGCGGCATTTACTCGGCAACCTTCAAGCGGAAGCCCAGCGAGGGTGTCGGCCACGACCTGACTAACCACACAAGTCTCTCGTCCAGGTTTATCAACTATTCGGGTTCCATTCGCAAGGAGATCCGGTCGGGGTGTCGCTCACGACCCCAAATGATGCGTGCAGGGTTCCCAAGCCCACCATCCGGGTGCTACTTGGTACACCGGGCCACTGTGCCTAGTCTGTCCCAAGCCCACCTGTACCGGGTGTCACTTGGTAGACTACTAACACTACCTACAAACACCAGAAACTAGTTGCAACTCCTGGACAGAGATCAAGTTGATTAATAAGTCGAGAGAGCTTGGAGCGCCCGGAGCCCAATGTGTGGTAGTAACTGTTCATGGATCACAAACACAGAACTCAGTTCCTGAGGACGGCTGCAATGAGATAACCCACCATGTACTCCTACATGGCCTCTCACCACTACCTTTACCAAATCGTGTTCACACACTTAGCTCTCAATAGTAGGACATGTTCACACACCTCCAATTCATCCCCGATGAATCAGACCTGACTCAACTCTAAGCAGTAGCAGGCATGACAAACAAGCATGAATGAGTAGGCACATCAAGGCTCAAACAACTCCTACTCATGCTAGTGGGTTTCATCTATTTACTGTGGCAATGACAGGTCATGCAGAGGAAAAGGGGTTCAACTACCATAGCATGTAACAGTTGAATCAGTGTTGTCCTAATGCAGTAAAAGAGAGCAGGAGCGAGAGAGTGGGATTGTATCGGAATGAACAAGGGGGTTTTGCTTGCCTGGCACTTCTGAAGATAGCATTGAGTCTTCATCAGTGTCAACGATCACAACGTCGGAACATTGTCTACCGAGAGGGGACAATCACCGGCAAACAAGGAAGAACACAATCAATGCAATGCAACAGTATGATGCATGAATGTGACATGGCAATATGCTGTTGATTTGTGCTGATGCAACTAAAACCAGATTAAATGAAGTTGGTTTGAATCCAAGATTCAAATTCAAACTCCACATGTGGTTATTTAAATGCCATTCAATTGAATTGTCCTAAACAGTAGTCATAAGTTGTTCTAACATGCATGAAAATGGTACAGATGGATAGATTGGATTTTTCTGATAATTTTTCATATATAAATTATTTAATTTGGAGTTACGGTTGAATTTCTATGAATTTTAGAAGTTTATACAATTTTCTGGAATTTTCTGAATAAAAATAAATCCAGAAAACATTACTGCGTTAGCCTGGCATCATCATGACGTCAGCAGGTCAACGTGGCATGGTCCGGGTCAAACTGACCAGTGGGTCCCGTCTGTTAGTAGTTAGTTAATCTAACTAAATTTAGTTAGCGCTAATTCTGGGTTAGTTAGCAGGGCGGGCCCCACCTGTCATGGACCTAAGGGTCAAACTGGGCCCACCAGCCAATGGTCAGCGGGGGTCAAACCCACCGGCGACATGACGCCGGCGAGGCCAGACGCGGTGGAGGGGCTCGGGTTTGCGTCTCCGGCGACCAAACGGGCAGCCGAGACCATCTACGGAGAGCTGGAAGCGAGCCACGTCGTTTGGGGGTGGAAGTGGAGCTCGGGGAGGACGGGAATGACGCCGGCGACGACCTTGGCGGTCGCCGGAGCTCGGGTGAGCTCGGGCTCGTTGCTGCAGTGGCCTAGGCAGGGCGGCGCTAGCATCTACGGCTTGTACGCGTTGCAGGGAGTGCGTTGGACATAAACCCGGGACCATATGGTCACCGGAGCATGATCGGCGACGACGCGGGCGGCGGCAAGTTTCGGCGGAGGTGGGGAGCGGAGCTAGAGCATGAGCACGAGCAGGGGAGGAGGGGGAATCAGTTCGTGAGCTCACAGCGGTTGCAGAGGTGGCCTCGGCGTGCTCGAGGAAGCACCGGAGCGAGCGGGGCGGCGAGAGGGATCTCCGGCGGTCCGAGGTTTAAGACGGCGACAGGGCGGTGCTGCGGTGCGTCCCGGCTTGCTTGACTTGGCGGAGAGGTCGGGGACGGTGTGGCGGAGCTCCTAGGCATGTCGGAGAGGCGAGGGGGAGGGGGTGGCTGCGGCTATGGCAAACGGCGGCGACGGCTCCGCTCGGGCGCGTGCGGGGAGAGAGCAGAGGAGGGGAGAGCGTTCGGGAGAGCGTGAGAGGGGGCCAGGGGGCTGTGTGGCATCGCAGACACGGATTAGGACGAAGGGGAGGCCTCCAGCGCGAAGCAGGTGGTGGCCGGTGTCGACGCGCGTGCGTCCAGCACGCAGCTGCTTCGGGGCGAGGGGGAGGAAGATGACAGGGAGGAGGCGGTGGTGGGATGGGCCGCAGGTGGGCCAGCACAGGAGCTGGGCCGGGGTAAGTGGGCTGCCAGGTAAGTTCTTCTGCTCTGTTTTATATTTTTTTGTTTTGTTTTCTTTTTTAATATTTCTTTTGCCACTGAATTCAAATTTAAACAACTTGAAAATAGTGCCAAAAATTCCCTTGGATATTTTTATGTCACATAATGGACTTCTCCACATATACATAAAATATCACAGGCTTTTTGAAACTATAATCATTATATATTACGAATATAACTTCAAATCCAAATACAATATGATTTAAATTCAATGTTCCAAAGTATTCCATAAAAAATGTTCCAGAATTTTGGTTTAGTATATATCTCTTGCCAAAATTACCAGAATGATTTTTAGGGAATTTTGGAATCACTGAATGCAATTTAAAGGGTTCTTGCCCTTCTTTTAAAAAGTTTTGAGGCTTTCTAATTTCCTCAGTTCAAATTCCTAATAAGTTTAGACATGATGCTGCAACCTAGCTAGTCCAAGTGCATAGCAAGGCTAGGGACGTGACAACTCACCCCCACTAAACAGGAATCTCGTCCCGAGATTCAAGACGTGAGGTAAGAAGACAGAGGGGACACGAAGCTAGCACAATCTTCACGATCCAGGTTGTACTTCATAAGAACCTTGATTCGATCACCATCATCGTCTCGATGTCTTCCTCTGAGAACTCCAACTAACAAGACAAGAAGAGGAAAGGAAAACTCTAGAAGAATTGATCTTCTCGAGGACCGAACAACTCAGGATCAACTCACAGGATGAGACATAGCAACATCTCTCAGACTGAGACATGAAACAATCATCCAGAGGGATGGAGTGTAACAGATGACGAAGGTTCACTAGGTAGACAACAATTTCACACTTAAGAAGGTGGTGAACGGTTGTCAACGTAGCGAGAAGTTTGAGTTGCCATGATACCATAACAAGACATCTTGGAGGAGGGTGATTCGTAGAATTATTACCTTAGGTGGCAAAAAGAATTACCTTTGATTTAGAGAACATTGAGATTCTTTATACCAGCCTAAGGCAATTCTCAAGCGATCATTTGGAGGGGGTCGGTAGAATGGCATGCTTGGATTAGAATGGATGATGTGGATTACCTTGTTGAAAACAACACAAGGGATGACTTTAGTAACTGAGGAGAAGCTCAACAGTAGAGAGTGAGTCCACTGTTTGAGAAGTTTATAGCATAACCGAGGAAGCTGAGAGCAAACCCAGTTAGTGCCGATGATAACACCTAGCGCTTGCGCGTGCTCTCAAGAACTTGAGCATTTCCATATTCATCAAGGTTTTACCAATATCCGTGTCAAGGATCCTGGCAACACAACGTTCTACCATGATGAATACCGGTGGGAGATGCAGATGCGAAGGAAGATAACACCTTCTCAGACTTCACCTTGGCGGGGCCAAGGGGACAAAATCTGGATGATCGACCGAGAGACATTTAGCACTCCGCTTCTAATGTTCTCCTTGATGTACCAGCTTAACCCAATACCAGTCGGTATCTGGAACATCAAGTAAAGGTCTGGCTTCGGGAGAACAAAGGATCCATAAGGAACAACTTCTAAATAAGCCACACGAAATCCTCATGAAGAAGATGGTCGATTTGCTCAATCAAGATACTACAATGATAGATCTTCCGGCTAGGTGTGTCGGCCAGAACATCAACCTTGTCGGGACCTACATCATAGATCTTGGAAAGGTTCCAACCATCATATCTGCCTGAGATTCAGATCTGGTTGGTAACATGATATTCCAGACTCATCAAGTCTAGAAAGAAAAATGAAAGTTTGCAACACAAATCGACGAGATGACGTTGCGAGATTCTCAGGAAATGAACTACGATAGCAAGCTCCAAAACATGAGCTGGTTCTGCTACACACATGTGAACACGTTGTCCCAGACAAAACATGATCACATGGTAGTCTTACAATAAAACACTACCGAGTTCAGGTGGGAAATCCTCATCAAGGGTTTCGAAGTCTTTACGCAAGTCCATGGATTAGATCCCAAGCATAGACTTCTCCTCCTTGAACAAGTCAATCAGTGGCTTGGTGTGCTAGGAACACATATAGAATGGAGGCGGCCAACCTACCAAACCATAGAATACTTCGCACATGTGCATGACCAACTTGGGGACGATTCCAGAGGAAGCAAAAACAATCTTTCTCGGATCCACGGCGGCAACTTACATCAGGTGCACATGAATTTGAGAAAGTCACCTCTTTCATCCATGCATATCCTTCATGAATGGAACACGAAGATAATGCTTACACAAGTTTCCAACACTAGCCTGGTGTTCATCATGAGTTATGGAGGAGATAAAGATGTTGTCGATGGGCTCAACAACAATTCATCCAGGTTTCCATATAAAAGGAATTCCATAGTTAAGTGAACACGGTGATAGCATTGGTCAGACCAAAGAATATAATGGTGTATGCTCGAGGAAAAACCACGAGTAAGACACCATTATGAATATCGTTGGTTCTGATTTGATTTGACGATAGCCCACACTCAAATCAAAGTTTTGGCAAGACAATAGGTCCAGCAACTGGTCACAAGGATCAATCGATGAAGATATCATCTTTCTTCAACACACATACAAGATATCCCTATAAATGAACTAAATCGGAGAAGCTTCCATCTTCCAACTCTCCAAGTTGTTGTTCAGCTTAACCAACTAGCTCAGGGGTACCCAACACAGATTCTTCGAGAAAGGGTGGTTTACAAGGAAACCAACATGATCACGAACTTAACATAACGGTCAAGTAACGACCTGGTGATGCTTCCGAGAAGATATTTGGAAAATCACGAACCACCGATATGTTACTAAGCTCGAGAACAATCTTGCTTTTCAGGGAAAGACGATATGATCAATAGAGCGAAGATTGGCACTATCCTAGCTCATTGATCGGAGAGTGCACTGGAAATAAGGAATAGGTGGCATGATCAGCCTTAGGGTGATGATTCAATAATCAACACGCTAAGAATGAGAATATTGTCCATGAACTACCAAGCAACACGGTTGCTAGGGGTATAGATTTCACACATCACGATTCACTTGTCGGTGTTTCGGTTGCATCAACACGGGGACCGAGGAGTGAATAATGATGGCAAGAAGTATCACTGCGTCAAGAATTCATAAGAGGGTGTGCAATTCCCATGATATCCCTGATATAAAGATGGTAATACTTCAAGGTAGAATAGACCAGAAGCTGGATTGCAACTTGATCTGCGGAACACAACTGCTTTGACCCAATCCTGGAAATGGAAAAAAGGTACTGGACTTTGTTTCTTCTAGTCACTCCGGAATAGAATGGATTGACGGGACCCCAAGAGTAATAGGCGTCGATAACACGAATGCATAATCACTCCTGACTATCAATTGATAGACAAGGATCGGAATACAACTAAAGGGGGACAACTCAAAGGAACATATGATTTTCTGAGTTGTGGATGCATAGATTAATATGCCGAACCAAGTTCAACAAGTTTCTTCCGGATAATCCTTGCAGAGAGGTAAGACTGCCAGAGTCGCAATATAGAATGGAGAACCCATCGAGAGCACTCTTGTTGTGATACTTGGTTCAAAGAACTTCTGCCATAAGTGGTTCATAGTATTTGGAAGAAGGAAATACCATGGACCTCGAGGACTAATGCAAAGCTTACTAATAACCTAAAGGAACGAGCAAACACTAACAACAAGAAGTAAGTAGAGAAATCTCGGGTTCAAAAACCCAGAAGTAGAATACCTACTAATTAAATGGCATCACGGGATGCTTCGAGAATGATGGCCAGAGTCATCACACTGGGAACACAAAGCATGGCTAGATTACTAGGTGATACAGATACATAGGGTCATAATAATAATTCCAACATATATGTCGAGGCAATAGAGTACCTCAACTCAGCAATTAGTGTGATTAACCTGGCCCAAAGGAACATCAGGAACATGAGGAAGGGATTTTGCAAATGCTTCAGACTATTAAGAAACCTGGGATGATTCGGACAGCATAACGGCTGTAAATGCTCCAAAGGATTTAAGACATCCTACAAAATGGTGGCATAGCCACTCAGAAGCACAATATCAAGGTTCCGAGATCAACTATGAACACACGGAGGTAGTAGACACTGAGTAGAGGCTTAAATCCAACAATCTTACAAGTCTACAGAGTAGTAACATGTGATCCTAATAGAAAGAAGAGATAGCCTAGTTCCTTAACCCCTTAGGAAAGATAAGATGACTCAGATCAGAAGGGCATAAGGTATAAGGAGTAAAAAGAGCCTTACGTTCCATCCCACAATCAATTCCCTTACATAACTAAAGAATTTCTAGACTCAACTTCAACCAGTTTGGCTTGGTAAACCTACAGGCAGTCAAGCTCTGATACCAAAGCTGTCAGGATCCCGATCCTAAGTCACACCGATCTAGCATGTAACACATCATATCACTTTGCGGCCTCACGCACGGTATTCCCACGGGTGCCACCTTACCTGGCACGGGACCGTTTGCGCCTTTTGGCTCACGTATATGATAGTGTCGCTAGCATCCATATGACAAAGAACCCGGGCTGACATGGCTAGTCGTGAACCCAAAGTGGCACTAACTTATAGGGACAGGCATACATGACCCAACAACAAACGTGTCGGTCATTAGCGAGTGAATCCGAGCTGTAGCAACTGGGCTAGCAGGACTCCGGTAAACCGGGCTGTAGCAGGCTAACAGGACTCCGGTAGACATCGCGTGTCATTTCCCCGAGGGGACAGACACAGGAACGAAGAAGGACACATGCCGGCCAGCCTAAGTGTTTCGGAGCAGTAGCAAGCTACCATGGCTCAGTGGAAACACTAGGAGACATTTCCCGGTAAGAGAGGCTACTAAGCATAAACAACTAGATAGTCAGATCCCACACATACCAAGCATTTCAATAACATACACACAATATGCTCGATATGTGCAAATACAACATGGCATCACAACATGACTCTACGACTCAAGTATTTATTCAATAGGCTCCGAGGAGCGAGATATTGCAAACATGGGTCTCATGACCCAACACTTAGAGCATACATGTCAAAGCACAAGCGGAAGCTTAACATGTCTAAGTACAGACATCTACAAAAGAAAAAGGCTGAGAAGCCTGACTATCTACCAGATCCTGCCGAGGGCACAAGATCGTAGCTGAGGTAACAAGCTAAACGTCGAAGTCCACGCGGTACTACTAGCGAGACTGAAGTCTCTCTGCAAAAACATAAATTAAGCAACGTGAGTACAAATGTACCCAACAAGACTTACATCAGATCTAACTACATATGCATCATTATCAACAAGGGGATGGTGGGGTTTAACTGCAGCAAGCCAGCTTTGACTCGGTGGCTATCCTGAACTACGACTGCAAGTAACACTTTTGAGGTGGCGCACACGAGTCCACATATTCACCATATCAATACACCACTATGGATCCCCTCCCGTCTCCATACGAGAACGCCATCCGTAGCACTCACGCTTATCTTGCGTATTTTAGAGTATCCACTTTCACTTGTCTATGAACTGTACAGGCAACCCAGAAGTCCTTTACCGCGGACACGGCTATTGGAATAGATCATATTAACCCTGCAGGGGTGTACTTCTTCACACACGCTCTCACCACTTACCGCCATTTACGCGACATGTACTCGGCAACCTTCAAGCGGAAGCCCAGCGAGGGTGTTGGCCACGACCTGACTAACCACACAAGTCTCTCGTCCAGGTTTATCGCCTATACGGGTTCCATCCGCAAGGAGATCCGGCCGGGGTGTCGCTCACGGCCCCAAACGATGTGTGCAGGGTTCCCAAGCCCACCATCCGGGTGCTACTTGGTACACCGGGCCACTGTGCCTAGTCTGTCCCAAGCCCACCTGTACCGGGTGCCACTTGGTAGACTACTAACACTACCTACAAACACCAAAAACTAGTTGCAACTCCTGGACAGAGATCAAGTTGATTAATAAGTCGAGAGAGCTTGGAGCGCCCGGAGCCCAATGTGTGGTAGTAGCTGTTCATGGATCACAAACACAGAACTCAGTTCCTGAGGACGGCTGCAATGAGACAACCCACCATGTACTCCTACATGCCCTCTCACCGCTACCTTTACCAAATCGTGTTCACACACTTAGCTCTCAATAGTAGGACATGTTCACACACCTCCGATTCATCCCCGATGAATCAGACCCGACTCAACTCTAAGAAGTAGCAGGCATGACAAACAAGCATGAATGAGTAGGCACATCAGGGCTCAAACAACTCCTACTCATGCTAGTGGGTTTCATCTATTTACTGTGGCAATGACAGGTCATGCAGAGGAAAAGGGGTTCAACTACCGCAGCATGTAACAGTTGAATCGGTGTTGTCCTAATGCAGTAAAAGAGAGTAGGAGTGAGAGAGTGGGATTGTATCGGAATGAACAAGGGGGTTTTGCTTGCCTGGCACTTCTGAAGATAGCATTGAGTCTTCATCAGTGTCAACGATCACAACATCGGAACATCGTCTACCGAGAGGGGACAATCACCGGCAAACAAGGAAGAACACAATCAATGCAATGCAACAGTATGATGCATGAATGTGACATGGCAATATGCTGTTGATTTGTGCTGATGCAACTAAAACCAGATTAAATGAAGTTGGTTTGAATCCAAGATTCAAATTCAAACTCCACATGTGGTTATTTAAATGCCATTTAATTGAATTGTCCTAAACAGTAGTCATAAGTTGTTCTAACATGCATGAAAATGGTACATATGGATAGATTGGATTTTTTTGATAATTTTTCATATATAAATTATTTAATTTGGAGTTACGGTTGAATTTCTATGAATTTTAGAAGTTTATACAATTTTCTGGAATTTTCTGAATAAAAATAAATCCAGAAAACATTACTGCGTCAGCCTGACATCATCATGACGTCAGCAGGTCAACGTGGCACGGTCCGGGTCAAACTGACCAGTGGGTCCGTCTGTTAGTAGTTAGTTAATCTAACTAAATTTAGTTAGCGCTAATCCTGGGTTAGTTAGCAGGGCGGGCCCCACCTGTCATGGACCCAAGGGTCAAACTGGGCCCACCAGTCAACGGTCAGCGGGGGTCAAACCCACCGGCGACATGACGCCGGCGAGGCCAGACGCGGTGGAGGGGCTCGGGTTTGCGTCTCCGGCGACCAAACGGGCGGCCGAGACCATCTACGGAGAGCTAGAAGCGAGCCGCGTCATTTGGGGGTGGAAGTGGAGCTCGGGGAGGCCGGGAATGATGCCGGCGATGACCTTGGCGGTCGCCGGAGCTCGGGTGAGCTCGGGCTCGTTGCTGCAGTGGCCTAGGCAGGGCGGCGCTAGCATCTACGGCTCGTACGCGTTGCGGGGAGTGCGTTGGACATAAACCCGGGACCATATGGTCACCGGAGCATGACCGGCGACGACGCGGGCGGTGGTAAGTTTTGGCGGAGGTGGGGAGCAGAGCTAGAGCATGAGCACGAGCAGGGGAGGAGGGGGAATCAGTCTGTGAGCTCACAGCGGTTGCAGAGGTGGCCTCGGCGTGCTCGGGGAAGCACCGAAGCGAGCGGGGCGGCGAGAGGGATCTCCGACGGTCCGAGGTTGAAGACGGCGACAGGGCGGTGCTGCGGTGCGTCCCGGCTTGCTTGACTTGGCGGAGAGGTCGGGGACGGTGTGGCAGAGCTCCTAGGCATGTCAGAGAGGCGAGGGGGAGGGGGTGGCTGCGGCTATGGCGAACGGCGGCGACGGCTCCGCTCGGGCGCGTGCGGGGAGAGAGCAGAGGAGGGGAGAGCGTTCGGGAGAGAGTGAGAGGGGGCCCAGGGGGCTGCGTGGCATCGCGGACACAGATTAGGACGAAGGGGAGGCCTCCAGCGCGAAGCAGGAGGTGGCCGGCGTCGACGCGCGTGCGTCCAGCACGCAGCTGCTTCGGGGCGAGGGGGAGGAAGATGACAGGGAGGAGGCGGTGGTGGGCTGGCCCGCAGGTGGGCCAGCACAGGAGCTGGGCCGGGGTAAGTGGGCTGCCAGGTAAGTTCTTCTGCTCTGTTTTATATTTTTTTGTTTTGTTTTCTTTTTTAATATTTCTTTTGCCACTGAATTCAAATTTAAACAACTTGAAAACAGTGCCAAAAATTCCCTTGGATATTTTATGTCACATAATGGACTTCTCCACATATACATAAAATATCACAGGCTTTTTGAAACTATAATCATTATATATTATGAATATAACTTCAAATCCAAATACAATATGATTTAAATTCAATGTTCCAAAGTATTCCATAAAAAATGTTCCAGAATTTATGTTTAGTATATATCTCTTGCCAAAATTACCAGAATGATTTTTAGGGAATTTTGGAATCACTGAATGCAATTTAAAGGGTTCTTGCCCTTCTTTTAAAAAGTTTTGAGGCTTTCTAATTTCCTCAGTTCAAATTCCTAATAAATTTAGACATGATGCAACAACCTAGCTAGTCCGAGTGCATAGCAAGGCTAGGGACGTGACAATGTAAGCCAAGTATGGCACTGTCCAATCTGGGATGACGTGAAGAGCCGCCACCAATTGTGCTTCTGGGTCAGGAACATCCAAGTCTTCCTCTGTTGGCAACTTAACAGAAGGGTTGTGCAGGATGTCCAAGAAGGTATTAGGTGGCACCTGCTTATGCTGAGACCCCAACAGGCTTAAAGCATCAACCGCCTCATTCTTTCTACGGTCAATGTGCTCCACCTGGTAACCCTTGAAGTGTCCAGCAATGGCGTCAACCTCACGGCGATAAGCCGC
Source organism: Triticum aestivum (assembly GCF_018294505.1). NCBI lineage: Eukaryota > Viridiplantae > Streptophyta > Magnoliopsida > Poales > Poaceae > Triticum > Triticum aestivum. The sequence continues at coordinate 451,518,760 of NC_057798.1, forward strand.
CATAAGGGGATCCTTGGAATCCCACTTGCCTGATACTTGTTGAGCCACCAAGTCTGAATCGCCAAAGCACCTTACCTGTCTTAAGCTCATCTCCTTATCCATCCAAAGACCATGGAGTAAGGCCTCATACTCAGAGTACAAGGAAACATCAACCTCAGTACATAACAAAACTTGTCATCTCGAGGGGAAGCTAAAACAACTCCTGCCCCCGAGCCCTCCAATTACCTGGACCCATCAAAGTGAATAGTCCAATATGTGTTGTCCGGCTTCTCTTCAAGCATCTGCAGCTCTGTCCAATCGTTGATGAAGTCCACCAATGCTTGAGACTTGATAGCAATGCGTGGCACATATTTTAAACCATGAGGCCCAAGTTCAATGGCCCACTTGGCGACTCGTCCTGTGGCTTCTCTGTTTTGAACGATATCTCCCAAAGGAGCAGAACTGACCACAGTGATGGGATGACCCAGGAAATATTGCTTAAGCTTCCGGCTTGCCATGAACACCCCATAAACGAGCTTTTGCCAATGCGGATACCTTTGCTTGGACTCAATAAGCACATCACTGATGTAGTAAACCGGTGAAAGTGCAACTATCCCTAGGTGGTTTTGGTAATTCATAACAACATATAGCTCATTGAGCTAATACTATTCCAAGACAAATATTTCAGGAAAGCTCAATGAATGGCATGGCATGGATGATGAAAGTGGATCCCTCAAAATATTAAGGAGAAAAGGATTGGCTCAAGCTCAAAAGCTCAAGACTCTACATTTTATATTTTAGTGATCCAAGATCACATTGAGTCTATAGGAAAAGCCAATACTATCAAGGAGGGATGAGGTGTTGCTTGAAGAGTTTCTTGCTTCAAGTGCTTAGTGATATGCTCCAAAAACCCTCAACTACTTTCTCATATCAACATATGACCTAAACCCAAAGTCAAACTCGGCCCCACCGATTCTTTCTATCCGGCGCCACCGAGTTCAGATGTCATAGCCACTGCCACAAACCCTAGGCAAATCGGTCTCACTGATAGGGATATCGGTCTCACCGAGATGGGATTGTAGTCTCTCTGTTTCCCTTTGTAACGTTTCGTTCTAACCGAAGTGAGCGATCGATCCCACCGAGATTGCAATGTAAACTCTCTGTTTCCTTTTTGTAACATTTCGGTGAGACCGAAATGAGCGAATCGGTCCCACCGAGTTTACCTGACCAACTCTCTGGTTAGCTAATTACCAAAATCGGTTTCACCGAGTTTGTGTAATCGGTCTCACCGAGATTATGTTATGCCCTAACCCTAACCATATCGGTCCTACCGAGTTGCATGTCGGTCCCACCGAAATCACTAACGGTCACTAGGTTTACTAAATCGGTCCGACCGAGTTTGTTGATTTGGTCCCACCGAGATAGGTAAATTGTGTGTAACGGTTAGATTTTGTGTGGAGGCTATATATACCCCTCCACCTCCTCTTCATTCGTAGAGAGAGCCATCAGAACAAGGATCTCTAGCCTTCCCAAGTTGCTTTCCACTCAAATCTTCTTTCCACCAGATCCAAATCCTATGAGAGAGAGTTGAGTGTTGGGGAGACTATCATTTGAAGCACAAGAGCAAGGAGTTCATCATCAACGCGTCATTTGTTACTTCTTGGAGAGTGGTGCCTCCTAGATTGGCTAGGTGTCACTTGGGAGCCTCCGACAAGATTGTGGAGTTGAACCAAGGAGTTTGTAAGGGCAAGGAGATCGCCTACTTCGTGAAGATCTACCGCTAGTGAGGCAAGTCCTTCATGGGCGACGACCATGATGGGATAGACAAGGTTGCTTCTTCGTGGACCCTTCTTGGGTGGAGCCCTCCGTGGACTCGCGCAACCGTTACCCTTCGTGGGCTGAAGTCTCCATCAACGTGGATGTACGACAGCACCACCTATCGGAACCACGACAAAAACATCCGTGTCTCCAATTGCGTTTGAATTCTCCAAACCCTTCCCTTTACATTCTTGCAAGTGGCATGCTTTACTTTCCGCTGCTCATATACTCTTTGCATGCTTGCTTGAATTGTGTGAAGATTGCTTGACTTGTGCAAAGATAGCTAAAATCTGCCAAAGACGAAAATTGGGAAAAGGTTAAGTTTTTAATTGGTGAAGTAGTCTAATCACCCCCCCTCTAGACATACTTCAAGGTCCTACAAGTGGTATCAGAGCTTTGGTCTCCATTTGCTTTGATTTCCATAGCTGTTGGTGGTCATAGCCTTGGTTTGACAACCTAGGAGAGTATGGCGTCTAGCGAGGGAAATTATCACCGTAGAGGTCCTTACTTTGATGGCACTAATTTTGCTAGTTGGAAGCATAAGATGAAAATGCATATTCTCGGACATGACCCCACCGTTTGGGCTATTTTGTGTATTGGCTTGCAAGGTGAATTCTTTGATGGGAGGGAACCAAACCGTGAAGCTAGTGCAAATGAATTGAAGATGCTGCAGTACAACGCTCAAGCTTGTGATATCCTCTTCAACGGATTGTGCCCCGAGGAATTCAACAAAATCAGCCGTCTTGAGAATGCAAATGAAATTTGGAATACTTTGGTTGATATGCATGAAGGTACCGACTCCATCAAGGAATCCAAGTTGTATGTGCTCCAAAGTCAGCTTGACAAGTTCAAAATGAAGGATGGTGAAGGTGTCGCTGAAATGTACTCTAGGCTTGCTCTTATCAAAAATGAGATTGCGGGCTTAGGAAGTGAAGAGATGACCGACATATTCATCATCAAGAAGATCCTAAGAGCATTGGATGGAAATATGATACCGTGTGCACATTGATCCAAATGATGCCGAACTACAATAATCTCAAGCCAACGGAGGTCATTGGAAGAATTGTTGCTCATGAGATGTCACTCAAGGATAAAGATGAACTTCAAAACAAGTCAAGTGGTGCTTACAAAGCCTCATGTGAAGCCCCTACATCATAAGGTGAGAAACAAACCTTCAATGAAGAATTGAGCTTAATGGTGAAGAACTTCAACAAATTCTACAAGAGTAGAAGCAAAGAAAGAAGCTCCAAGTAAAGGTCTTACAATGATAAGAGATCTTCCAGTCGAGAGTGCAATTGCTACAATTGTGGGAGACCCGGACACTATTCCAATGAGTGTACGACACCCTACAAAAGAAGAGAAGATTCTCCCAAGAGAATAAGTAGAAGAGAAGAATCACCGCCAAGAGAGACAAGGAGTAGAGATGATCATTATGAACGAAGAACATCCCGGAGAAGCAAGGATTCAGAAAGGAAGGACAAGTCATCAAAGAGCTACACAAAACGAAGACATCAAGCTCATGTTGGTGAATGGGTATCCGGTTCCGACTCTGAACATCACTCCGAGAGAAGCTATCACTCCGACTCCGAACATACTCAAGATGAAGGTGTTGCCGGTCTAGCACTTGTGTCGACCAACTCCTACGACATATTTGATTCACCAAATGAAGGAATTGGAAGATGCTTCATGGCTAAAGGCCCTAAGGTAACTCACCCCGAGTATGTTGATTTCAATAGTGATGAAGATGACTTGTTAGGTGATGATGATTTACTTATTGACAACTCTAGTGATGAATACTATGATGAAATGTCAATTAATCATGCTAAACAAGATAAAACGAATGACAATGACAAGGAGAAGATTGAGCTTCTAACTAAAGAACTAAACACTCTTAAGTTAGCTCATGAAACTATCTAAGAAGATCATTGAGAATTTTTGAGGACTCATGAGAAGTTACGCTTTGAAAAGCTAAATCTTGAGCAAGAGCATGAGTTCTTAAAAGCAATCAATGATGATCTTCGCAAGAAAAGTTCTTCTTACATTGCCAAGCGTTTACTCTTATCTACTTACATGCCTCAAGTCAAGTCTAGTAACAAGAACAAGAAGGATTCTTCCTCTAGTAGTAACAATAATCATGCTAAATCCAATAGCGTTGCTTCTAGTAGTTCTCTTGATTCCACTAATGATTCTCTTAGCCAAGTTACACTTGAGCAAGAAAATAGCTTATTGAAGGGAATTATAGAGAAAGGTATATACAAGAGCCTTGCCGGGAGTAAGCAATTCGAGGAAATTGTACGCAAGCAAGGAAGGCACCGGAAGAATCAAGGTGTTGGTTTTGAATGAAAGTTCAATGCCAATGGAGTTGAGTGGGAAGAAAATCAATACTCCAAGACGAAGTTTGTTCCTCAACAAGAGAAGTATGATCCCACTTCCTTCAAGGGAACACAAGCTCAAGATGATCTTCCACCACAAGACCACAAGAACAAAGGCAAGGACAAGCTTCAAGAGGAGATAGATGCATTTGAAGAAGCTCCTAAGGCCTTGGTCAAGTGGGTTCCCAAGACTATGTCAAGTTCTACTTCATCAAGCACAACTACAACTCCAAGGATTCCCATCAAGATGATGTGGATCCCGAAGAAGAAGAACTAGAGAGTTCTTGAGGGTGACTCCGCCAACATTCTTCACTCATATCATTATGGCAAGGACAAGTGCAATTATCTTCCACATCTTGCACTAGTTTAAGGAGTCACAAACCCTCATGTTGGTAAGGCAAGGGACAAGGTAACCTAATGCTTTCATGGACATCATATTGTGTGCGCATCACTCTATGTCTATGGATATACTTGTTTGTTCCTTGTGGGACTAACCCATGTAGGTATTGAAAGTGCAACTCACTCCAAAGTATTGCTCCAAATGATCTACATCAACATTGAGCATCCACATCTTCAACACCTACATGAAGTCATCATCGACAAAACCCAAGGTTAGTTCATCCCTCTAAGGGGGGATCTCACATCTGGGGGGAGCTTAACTCTAAGAATTGAGTCAAAGCAACTCTAATGATGTGAACATATCAATGCATTATGTAAAAGTGGTAACCCCACTTGAGCTTAAACGATGAGTATGACCTATGATCAAATGTTCTCATTTGACTCCTAAGTCAATATACTCATATATAGGTGACCTAGTCATCGACACTTGTTTGATAGATGCTAGAATTGATTGTGCATGCTTTGCCACATGTTTCATTTGCCATTTTATTGTGTGAGCATGTTGGATGCATATTTAACTCATTCGAGGACATCCACTTGTTGCTTTGATTGGTTGGTTTCTTTTTCTCTTGCCAAGTGGATGAACAAGAATGCCTAAGAACCTTCCCTAGCTATCTATGCTTTTCTTGTCTCAAACTCTATTCATGCTACATCACAAAATTTGATCAAGTCAGATTTGAACCACTCTGTGTGAGGAGCACTCAAAGTCCCCGATTCGTCATGGACTTAAACTTCCAAAACTTCTTTGTGAATTTTGGTCTAATCGATTCTTCCATTTCGGTCATACCGAGATCACTAAGTCGATCTAGGTTTTCAATCTCAGTGCAACCGATTTGAACTTTTCGGTCTCACCGAGTTGCTGTAACTGTCAACAGTTATGCATCTCGGTGCCACCGAGTTGTTCCACTCGGTCACACCGACAGGGTCGGGCTATATATACACACGGGCAAAAATTTGGAAAACTTTCTCCGAACCACTTCGCCCGCGCATAGCTCGCTCTGCCTCCTTGGTCTCCGGATCATCGACTTCGTCGCCAGCCGCCTCCAGTCTCTGGTCTCCGCTGCCGTCAATGGAATACATCCCCGCCGTTGCCGCCGTAGCGAGGTCATCGCCAAACTAGGGTATGGACTCAATCACAGTGCTATCCCCGTCCAATTCCTAGCACATTGTGTTCATTATGATTTTTGCCACGATTGAAACACCTCTATCCAGTCAAAACAATCCTTAGAATAGATGCAATTTGAAAATTTAGGGTTAGATTTCCACCGAAACCATCTCGGACCCACCGAGTTGAAAAACTCGGTCCCACAGATTTGGCTAACGCCATTGCACAAGTGACTCTCAGTCTGACCGAGAATTGCTAATCGGTGTGACCAATTTTAGAACTCAGTGAAACCCTAGCAGTCTTGGTGCCACCGAACTGTGACTCGGTCTGACCGAGATCACTAGTTTAGGTTCCAAAAGCTGCTTCGGTATCACCGAGTTTGAAAATCGGTTGATCCGAAATGCTTTCTGTGGAAAACTAAAACTAAGTTTTTGAATCATCCTTTTGCAAAAATCTCTGCATTTTGTGATGCTCATCCATTCTATCTCATCTATAACTATTCACAGGGTCAGCAGTCAGTGTATTCAACATGTTAGACCAAAGTGACAGCCAGAACAGGGAAGAAGGGCAGATTCACATGAGTGAGGGCACCAGTCCCTCAAGTTCCTCAGATGATGGCAGCAGAAGCACTCCTAGAAATTTGCCCAAAGCAGCCACAAGAGCCAGAAGGAAGAGAACCTCAGACTCAGAGGATGAGGACTATGTGGCAGCTGAAGATGAGGCTACTTACAAGAAGGTAGTGCTCAAGAAGGAGTATGGCTCAACAAAGACCACAAAGCCTAGATTTAATAGGAAGGTCCCTGCCAAGAGGACACCTATGCTGAAGGTCAGAGGATCAACACAAGAACCAGAGAAACCTGATCCCAAAGAGCCAGCTGCAGAAGGAAAAGAAGAGAAAGGAAAGGGTCAGAAAGACCATGGCCAGAGTTGTTGGACAACCTTCCATGATGGAAGAGGAGGAGGAAGAAGAGGTTGCTGCACCAGCACCCAAGGCACAAAAGCTGATGGGCGATGCTATAAGGTCAGGGGCTGCATCTTCAAAGCCCAAAGAAGCACCCAAAGCTGCCTCCAAGGCCAAGTCCGCACCTAAGAGGAATACCAGGAGCATACCAGCTGCTGAGAAGAACAAGGCCCCAGTGCCTGAAGTTGCTGCTGAGGGAGATGATGAAGGACAAGTCCCGAGGAAGCTCAAACCCAAGATTCCAGACCACAACGATGCTCCTCCAGTGGCTGAGATATGAGGCTGAGGAAAGATGCAGGGCTCAGGCAGTGGAGATTGTCTGATCCATATGCAATAAGGAGAAGAACTGCTCTTGATTACATGTTCCACACTAAGGAACAACAGGACTTCTATGAGACTGTGCTGTTGGATAAGAAGCCCATAGTTTGTTACATGAGGTGGGTAGACTGGAAATTCATGAAGGAAAATGAGGATCACTACCCAGGAGTATTTGACAGCTTTAAGGCTTGTGGAGTTGATGAGTTTGTTGGACAGAAGTTCACAAACTGGAATGATGAGCTAATTATGCAAGTCTACTCCACAGCTCATTTTTATCCTGATGGCAGAATTGTCTGGATGTCTGAAGGTACGAGATACCAATCAACTATTTAGGAATGGGCCAATATGATAAATGCCCCAGAGGAGAAAGAAGATGACTTGGATGTCTACTCCAAGAAGAAAAAGGATCACAATTCTATGTCACATATGTACAAGGAGATCCAAGACAAAGCACTTGAGACTTTCAAGTTTGGGTCTGTCCATTTTCTTCTGTCAGGGCTGTCAACAATCAACTGGATCCTTAGGCACACTCTTTTGCCCAAGTCAGGTGACCACAACATGATCAGAGGGCATGCGATTAATTTGCTACACATATTTGATGTGCCACAGAAATTCAAGGTCATGAGCCTCATGGTTGAGACTATCAAGAGGACAGCAGCAGACCAGAAGAGAAGTTGTGGGTATGCCCCACAAATCCAGGAGTTGATAAATTCCAAGATGGGCACATGAAAATACCAGTTGGATAAGGAACACTTTGTTCTCTATCCAGAATTTGAGGACAATCAAGTTGTGATGAATGACAATGAACCATCCTCAGTGCAAGCTCAAGAGAAGAAGGAGAAGGCAAAGAAGGAGAAGGCTGCCAAAATGCCAGCTCTAGAGGAGGCATCTGGGTACTTTTTGAAGAGCAAGCAGGACCAGCTTGGTTACTTGATAGCATCAACTCTGAGGATTGAGAAGGGGTTGGCCACCCTAACTCAAAACCAGGAGAGCCTGGAAAGAATCATGGAACAAAAATTCTATGATTTAGATGTCAAAGTAACTGAGATTCAGTCAGTTGTGGAGCAGCTACAGGATGACATGCAGGAGAGGAAGGGCAGGACAACTACTGATGCATTTGCCAGAGTGCCTCGAGCTCAGAGATCAGCTGCAGAGCCAGTAACAGACACAAGAGCAACTTCATCTGCACCACAGCTCCAGTGCAACCAGCTCCAGCACCAACTCCTTCAGCTCCATCCACATCAACTAAAGTCTTTGTCCAAGGAGCCATCTCTACACCACCAACTGAAGACCAAGCCTGAGAGAAGAAATAGTACTATGCATTTTCTAGGAACTTTTTGGTAACTTGCTGCCAAAGGGGGAGAAAAATGTATAGATCATAGGCTTCGAGAGAGAGAGTTTGCTTTTGTTCTCTCTTGTCTTCGTGGTTGAACTTTATTTGCTTTTGCTTGCTTGAGATACTATGCTATTATCTGTGAGACATTGATGATCAAGTGTTTAATCATAAGCTACACTTATGCTTGTTAGATGATATTATCTTATTTATCTTTGTATGATCATTCACTTTGCTTGGTGATGAGTGCATGTATTCAATCTTTATCATTTTGAGCGCTCCACCAAGATGTATGTGACATGGAAGAGTAACCCATGAGCCTAATTCCTTGTGCATTTGCAGTCCAAAGCAAATCTTAAACTATGCACAAATTTAGGGGGAGCTCGTGCTTATCACATACTTCTCAAAGCGACAATGTTTTTTCAATCTTATTATCATTTGTCGAAGCTTTGATCTATATGTTGTCATCAATTACCAAAAAGGGGGAGATTGAAAGTGCAACTATCCCTAGGTAGTTTTGGTAATTCATAACAACATATAGCTCATTGAGATAATACTATTCCAAGACAAATATTTCAGGAAAGCTCAATGAATGGTATGGCATGGATGATGAAAGTGGATCCCTCAAAATATTAAGGAGAAAAGGATTGGCTCAAGCTCAAAAGCTTAAGACTCTACATTTTATATTTTAGTGATCCAAGATCACATTGAGTCTATAGGAAAAGCCAATACTGTCAACGAGGGATGAGGTGTTGCTTGATGAGTTTCTTGCTTCAAGTGCTTAGTGATATGCTCCAAAAACCCTCAACTACTTTCTCATATCCACATATGACCTAAACCCAAAGTCAAACTCAGCCCCACCGATTCTTTCTATCCGGCGCCACCGAGTTCAGATGTCGTAGCCACTGCCACAAACCCTAGGCAAATCGGTCTCACCGATAGGGATCTCAGTCTCACCGAGATGTGATTGTAATCTCTCTGTTTCCCTTCGGAACGTTTCGGTCTAACCGAAGTGAGCGATCGGTCCCACCGAGATTGCAATGTAAACTCTCTGTTTCCTTTTTGTAACATTTCGGTCTCACCGAAATGAGCGAATCGGTCCCACCGAGTTTACCTGACCAACTCTCTGGTTAGCTAATTACCAAAATCGGTTTCACCGAGTTTGTGTAATCGGTCTCACCGAGATTACGTTATGCCCTAACCCTAACCATATCGGTCCTACCGAGTTGCATGTCGGTCCCACCGAAATCACTAACGTTCACTAGGTTTACTAAATCGGTCTGACCGAGTTTGTTGATTCGGTCCCACCGAGATTGGTAAATTGTGTGTAACGGTTAGATTTTGTGTGGAGGCTATATATACCCCTCCACCTCCTCTTCATTCGTAGAGAGAGCCATCAGAACAAACCTACACTTCCAACTTACCATTTCTGAGAGAGAACCACCTACTCATGTGTTGAGGCCAAGATATTCCATTCCTACCATATGAATCTTGATCTCTAGCCTTCCCAAGTTGCTTTCCACTCAAATCTTCTTTCCACCAGATCCAAATCCTACGAGAGAGAGTTGAGTGTTGGGGAGACTATCATTTGAAGCACAAGAGCAAGGAGTTCATCATCAACGCACCATTTGTTACTTCTTGGAGAGTGGTGTCTCCTAGATTGGTTAGGTGTCACTTGGGAGCCTCCGACAAGATTGTGGAGTTGAATCAAGGAGTTTGTAAGGGCAAGGAGATCGCCTACTTCGTGAATATCTACCGCTAGTGAGGAAAGTTCTTCGTGGGCGACGGCCATGGTGGGATAGGCAAGGCTGCTTCTTCGTGGACCCTTCTTGGGTGGAGCCTTCCGTGGACTCGTGCAACCGTTACCCTTCGTGGGTTGAAGTCTCCATCAACGTGGATGTACGACAGCACCACCTATCGGAACCACGACAAAAACATCCGTGTCTCCAATTGCGTTTGAATTCTCCAAACCCTTCCCTTTACATTCTTGCAAGTGGCATGCTTTACTTTCCGCTGCTCATATACTCTTTGCATGCTTGCTTGAATTGTGTGAAGATTGCTTGACTTGTGCAAAGATAGCTAAAATCTGCCAAAGACGAAAATTGGGAAAAGGTTAAGTTTTTAATTGGTGAAGTAGTCTAATCACCCCCCCTCTAGACATACTTCAAGGTCCTACAAGTGGTATCAGAGCTTTGGTCTCCATTTGCTTTGATTTCCATAGCTGTTGGTGGTCATAGCCTTGGTTTGACAACCTAGGAGAGTATGGCGTCTAGCGAGGGAAATTATCACCGTAGAGGTCCTTACTTTGATGGCACTAATTTTGCTAGTTGGAAGCATAAGATGAAAATGCATATTCTCGGACATGACCCCACCGTTTGGGCTATTTTGTGTATTGGCTTGCAAGGTGAATTCTTTGATGGGAGGGAACCAAACCGTGAAGCTAGTGCAAATGAATTGAAGATGCTGCAGTACAACGCTCAAGCTTGGGAGGGAACCAAACCGTGAAGCTAGCTGTCTCTTCAAATCTTCAAATGCAGCATTAGCAGCATCACTCCAGACAAAGTCGTCTATCTTCTTCATCATCTGATACAGCAGTATGGCCTTCTCACCTATCCGGCTTATGAACCGGCTTAAAGCAGCAATACGACCCGCCAAACGCTGAACATCATTGATACACGCCGGTTTAGCCAAAGAGGTGATTGCCTTGATCTTCTCTGGGTTAGACTCAATGCCTCTGTTAGAAACCAGAAAACCCAAAAGCTTGCCTGCTGGCACACCAAAAACGCACTTGGCCAGGTTAAGCATCATCTTGTAGACCCAGAGGTTATCGAAGGTCTCCTTCAGATCATCTATCAAGGTCTCCTTCTCTCTGGACTTCACCACAATGTCGTCCACATAAGCATGAACATTGCGCCCAATCTGATTATGAAGACAGTTCTGCACACACCGCTGATAAGTCGCCTGGGCACTCTTAAGCCCAAAAGGCATAGACACATAGCAGAAGGCTCCAAACGGAGTAATGAAAGTCGTCTTCTCCTGGTCCTTAACTTCCATATTAATTTGATGATAACCAGAATAAGCATCCAAAAATCTCAAACGCTCACAACCCGCCGTAGCATCAATGATTTGATCAATACGCGGGAGAGCAAAAGGATCAACCGGACAAGCCTTGTTTAAGTCCGTGTAGTCCACACACATACGCCAGGTGTCGTTCTTCTTAAGCACAAGCACCGGGTTAGCCAACTACTCTGGATGAAAAACTTCAACAATGAACCCTGTCGGATTTCGGGTTCCGGCAGACCCTCTAGATTTGAACACTGGGGTGCGCGCGGAGATTTAGCCTTCTGCCTACCTGCACCTCACCGCCTTGCTATGAACTAAGCAATCAGAGGGACAACACAAGAGACACAGAGTTTATATTGGTTCAGGCCACCATTGTGGTGTAATACCCTACTCCAGTGTGAGGTGTGGTGGATTGCCTTTTGGGCTGATGATGAACAGTACAAAGAAGAACCTCGCGAGGGTCTGTTCTTGACTGGTGCGATGAACTGCTAGGGGGAGTTCAGTCGCTCTCTCTACTGGTTTCTAGGTGAGGATCCGATTGCCTCTACCATGTGGTGGCTAGTCCTATTTATAGGCAAAGGCCCAGGGCCTCTTCCCAAATATTGAGCGGGAAGGGCGCCAACAATTGGCCATTTTGAAGGGGAACATCTAGTACACTTATCCTGACTAAAGTTGGTCCTCGCCTGCCAAAGGCTCTGGTGGTGACGCCGGCTTGGGCTCCACGATGACTTCCATCCTGCCGTTGCGACGGTCTTGGTCTTGTTGCACCGAAATGGATGCCTTTGCTTGATGCTCTTGCCTGCGCTTGCTCCTTTTGCACCAAAGAGGAAAGAAGGACACTGTGCGGGCTAGTGCCCGCCTGGCGCCCTTGGTTGTCATGGCTTGCGTCATGGGCACCTCGCGAGGTATCCTGCCTTGATCTCTCTGCCTCCTCGCGAGCCAGCCTGACGAGGCCGTGCCTGAGGAAGCCTCTTGTCGTCCGCCCCGTGAGGCTTGGCCCCTCGCGAGGGTCTTGACCTCGTGTTGATGAAGATGGGCCATGCTGGGCCGCCCCTTGAGCCACGCCGCAGGCCGCAAGCAGGCAAGTCTGGGGACCCCCGTTCCCAGAACACTGACAGTAGCCCCCGGGCCCAAGGTGCGCCCGGACTTGGCTGAGCAGAGAGGCGAAGGGGTAAGTGCGAAGCGCCGCGGGCCCGAATAGCCTGTGGCCTCGGGCGCCACGTAGCAGTTGATTGGACGTGGGCGGCCCCGCTCCCCCACAACGCCTCGGCAACTGCGCGAACTGTCAGGTCCCTGCATGCAAAGCGGGTCATGATTACCTGTGGTCGTGGAGGCAGGCGGTTGGCCTCCTCCGGCTATAAGTACGGGGCGGCGCCTGCCCTTCTGATCCATCCCTTCTTGCTTCTCCTTTTCTTTCATGGCTCCGCCAAAAAGGTTCTCGGCCGCGGAGAAAGGTAAGGCCCGCCAGGCGGAACTTGACTCTCCTCCACCCAAGCGCGGTCGAGGCCGTCCCCGCAAACACCCTGCGACTCCCATGGTGGCTCCCCGCGGTCGCGGAGGTGATCTCCCGTGTGGTGAAGGGCGGCCGGCCGCCGCTGGGGGACGCGTCACGGCCGCGCGACCCCCTAGGCCGCGCTCCCACTCGGCAGAGGTACTGCCGGAGTTCGTTGTGTGGGCAGCGGAGCCGGCCAGCACCCGGCTCCAACTCCCCCGCTTCCTCCTAGGTGAGCTTCCAGCTGGGGCCCCGGGCAGCCTCTGGCTCCAGGCGGACGGTTGCTGCGGCCGAGCCTCTTGGGCTTCGCTGGAGGTGTCCTCGGGCGGGAGCTTGGCCCTGACCCACGGCTGGCAAACCTTTGCCCACGCGCGTGGTCTGATCCGGCGGTGCACCCTGCACTTCAAGTTCGCCGGTGATGCCACCCTCTACGTGAGGGTGTTCGGGGAAGATGGTCGCCGCGCTGGATGTTGCCCCGAGAGCGACGACCGCGGCCGTGGGTCCAGCCCTGGTGACGATGAAGATGACAGTGCGTGTGCAGCCGGTGGCGGTCGAGGTTCATCGAGCTTCGACGGCTCTTCTTCGAGCAGCGGCTCCTCCAGCGGTGGCCGCGACCAGCCTCCGCGCCACCGTGCTCGCCTGGAGGGAGGCATCGGGCCTGCCCGCCGTCGCGCCTCGGTGAAGCGCGAGACGGGGTCCTCCTGAGCTTCGGAGGCGGTTCGAGTCTCCCTCGCGAGCTGATGCCGGGCGAGTCGCGCCTATTTTGTTTTCCCTTTCCCTGCGCAAAAAGGCAGTAGTGTAGGGCCCCGCGAGGGTGTGCTTGGACTATTGCTGTTTAATTATTGTACTGCTTCCGCTATTTTGGTATTTGTGCCCTCATGCCATACGCCATAGCGCAGGAATTACTTAGCTCGACGGGAGGGCTTGTCGCGACCCTTGCTTCTCGAGGCCGAGGCTTTGTCGAACGTTCCATGTCCTGCGGGGGTTGGTCTGGAGAGGTAGTTCCCGGCCTTTGCCGTGGAGGCGATTGACCCAGGCCCTGTGTTCGTGTCGTGATGCCCGTGGGGCACGGACTATAAGGGTGCTCCTGTAGTGGACCCGGGTTGGGTAGCCTCGAACGACAAGGGCAGAAAACACTCGCGAGAGAAATCGGGGCAGGAGAGCGAAAAAGGCAAAGGGGCACAAACCAAAGACGACAACAACTTCAGCAAAACCTCGAATGGGTATGAACAGACAACTGCAGAAAGCAAATGAGAAAAGCCGCGTCTGGCACCTAATCTAGTCTTCGACGTCTTCTCACCAGCGCGGAGCTAAGTGCTGCCACTGGGCATGGGAGGGAGCCCCAGGGCCTGAGGCCGGTGCTCCTGAGACTCTGGGGCGTGTACAGCCCCACTCATTATTACGTGAGAGTGTCACGGGCGGCGAGCTTCACAGGCATTGGCCTTCTTCACAGGCTCCGGGCCTTTCTCGTGAGGATAGACTTCACAGGCGTTCGCCTTCTTCACAGGCTCCGAGCCTTTCTCGTGAGGATAGACTTCACAGGCGTTCGCCTTCTTCACAGGCTCTGGGCCTTTTCCAAAATGCGATAGCTTCATAGGCATTCGCCTTCTTCACAAGCTCTGGGCCTTTTCCAAAATGCAACAGCTTCACAGGCGTTCACCTTCTTCACAGGCTCTGGGCCTTTTCTAAAACGCAACAGCTTCACAGGCGTTCGCCTTCTTCACAGGCTCTGGGCCTTTTCCAAAATGTGACAGCTTCACAGGTGTTCGCCTTCTTCAGAGGCTCTGGGCCTTTTCAAGGGTAAAATCTCCTGAGGTGCTGGATGTTCCACGCGTTCTGGATGTGCACCACCTCCTGAGCCTCCAAGCGCGCGGAGCCGGGCCTGGAAACATGAACAACCTTGAACGGGCCCTCCCACATGGGAGAGAGCTTATGCAGTCCCTCCCTGGAGAGGACCCGCCTGAGCACGAGGTCTCCTACCTCGAGTGTCCTGGGGCAGATGTTGCGGCAGTGGTATCGCCATAGCGCTTGCTGGTATCTTGCTGCTCGGAGCGCAGCTTCCCGGTGACGCTCCTCCCCCAGAACAAGGTCCGTCCCCCGCATGGCGTCCTGCTGCGCCTCGTTGAACGCCAGGACCCGCGCGGAACGACGTCTGACCTCGTGAGGGAGGACCGCTTCAGCTCCATAAACCAGGAAGAATGGGGTTTCGCCAGTTGGCTTGGTCGCGGTCGTGCGGATGGACCACAACACAGACTGAAGCTCGTCGTACCAACCTCGGCCGCAGGCCTCCAACTTCTTCTTGAATGTCTTGGTTTTGAGGCCCCTCAGGACCTCCGTGTTGGCCCGCTCGGCCTGACCGTTGCTCCGGGGGTGCGCCACTGAAGCGTAACATATTTGCATTCCAAGGTTAGCACAGTATGTTTTGAAGAGATTACTGGTGAACTGCGAACCGTTGTCGGTGATGATGCGGTTTGGTATCCCGAACCGGCTCATGATGCCCTTGATGAACTTGACCGCAGACCCTACAGGGATGGTGCGGATAGCTTCCACTTCAGCCCACTTAGTGAACTTGTCCACGACGACGTAGAGGTAGCGATAGCCCCCTGGCACCCAAGGAAATGGGCCTAGGATGTCCATCCCCCAGACTGCGAATGGCCATGAGAGGGGTATAGTTTGTAGACCTCCAGCCGGCTGATGGATCTGCTTGGTGTGGAACTGGCAGGCCTCGCAAGCCTTCACCAGTTCGACAGCATCATTGAGTGCAGTGGGCCAATAGAATCCACTGCGGAACGCCTTGCCGATGAGGGTCCGCGACGATGAATGATGCCCACAGTCTCCATTGTGTATATCCGCTAGCAGTTCCTTCCCTTGCTCCCTAGAGATGCAGCGCAGGGACACATCATTCGGTCACCTTCGGTAGAGCTCTCCATCCCTGATGCAGTATGTCGTGGCCTGCCGTGCCACGCGCTCCACTTCCTCCTCCTTCTCTAGCAAGATCCCTTGTGTCAGATAGCTCCAGAGCTTCGTGATCCAGCACCCCTCCCGAGGCTCCATTGTCAAGAGCAGACGCGCCCCTGAGGCCGGGCCACAGACCGGGGCTCCCGAGGCTGGCGGCTGGGGGAGCTCCTCCCGAGGCTGCACCGCGCTTGAGAGTGATGGCGTGGCTGAGGGCTTGAAGAGCCGCTCTTCGAAGACGCCAGGCTCCTGAGGCAGTCGCCTGGATGCTCGTTTGGCGATGTCGTCGGCCTCCTGATTGGTGCCATGGGGCACGTGCTGTAACTCCAGCCCCCAGAACTGCTTCTCCATCCTGTGGACCTCCACAAGGTGGGCTTCCATGTGCTCATCCCTTGGATCGTATACTTTGTTGGAGAAGTTGACGAGGAGTTGTGAATCACCTTTGATGGTAAGACGTTTTACTCCGAGGGCGGCCGCAGCCTTTAGGCCTGCTATCAAGCCTTCATATTCTGCTATGTTGTTGGAGACCTTTTCTCCGTGTTGGAAACAGAGCTGCACGGCATAGTAGAGCTTGTCTTGGGTAGGAGATATAAGCACTGCACCAGCCCCCGCGCCGTGCCTGGAGAACGCCCCGTCGAAGTACATGACCCAACCGTCCGGTGCCTCGCTTCCCGGGGAGAGGGATCGATCCTCATCAGCCTTTAGGCCCGGCGCCTCCGTCCACTCTGCCACGAAATCTGCCAAGGCGGCCCCCTTGATGACTCTGGTTGTGCTGAATTCGAGCTGAAACGCTTGCAGTTCAATGTTCCACTCAGCGACTCTTCCAGCTGAGTTGGGGCTCCTGAGCACCCTCTCCAAAGGGTACGCTGAGACAACCTTGATGGGGTGGCCTAGAAAATAATGCCGCAGCTTGCGCGAGGCCACCAACAGCGCAAGGAGAAGTTTCTGAGGCATGGGGTACCGCGCCCTTGCATCCCGCAACATTGTGCTGATGAAGTACACAGGATGTTCAACTTGGTTGGGAGTGCTGGTGTCGATGGCGCCCTCCGGAGACCGTGACGCCTCCTGAGGCAGGGGAGCCCCCAGCGGCTGGTCGCTAGGGCGAGGGGTTCCCACTGTCTCGAGTGTGCTCCCCAGCGGCGGCTGATCCTTCTGGGCTGTGGCGGTGGTCTCTGCGGGTCTTTCTTGTTCATGATCCGCCCCGACCCGGGCGGATGCCATGGCTTTGTTCCAACGCTCCTCCCTAACTGCCACCAGGGCTGCGCTGGCGGAGTAGGGAGTGGCTGCAAGGTAAAGCACCAGGGGCTCCTGAGGGCCCGGGGCCACCATTACCGGAGGGCTGGTTAGGTACCTCTTGAGGTCTTGGAACGCCTTGTCTGCCTCTTCAGTCCATTCAAATGGTCCCTTTTTCTTCATCAGCTGGAAGAAAGGTAGCGCTCGCTCCCCCAGCTTGGAGATGAAGCGTCCCAGTGCCGTCACGCGCCCAGTGAGCTTTTGCATTTCTCTGAGGGTCTTTGGCGGGCTCATGTCCTCGACCGCCTTGACCTTTTCCGGGTTAGCCTAGATGCCCCGGTGGGACACGAGGAAGCCCAAGAGCTTGCCTGAGGGGACCCCAAACACGCACTTCTATGGGTTGAGCCGCAGGCTCACAGCGTTGAGGATCGCGAAGGTTTCCTCCAGGTCTTGTATCAGGGTCTTGGCCTCACGAGACTTCACCACAATATCATCGACGTAAGCCTCAACGTTTTTCCCGAGCTGTGGGCCAAAGGCGATGTGCATCAGCCGCTGGAAGGTTGCCCCTGCATTGCGCAACCCGAACGGCATGCACGTGTAGCAATACACCCCACACGGGGTTAGAAAGGCCGTTTTTTTCACATCTTCTACCTCCATCTTGATCTGGTAATACCCAAAGAAGGCATCCAAGAAACACAACAGGTCACACTCGGCGGTGGAGTCGACGATCCGATCGATGCGGGGGAGTGGGAACGGATCTTGTGGGCAAGCTTTTTTGAGATTGGTGAAGTCGACACACATACGTTCCTTCCCTCCTTTCTTCGGCACAACGACTGGGTTGGCCAACCAATCCGGGTATCGGACCTCGCGGATGACCCCCGCAGCCTCCAACTTGCGGGTCTCTTGGACGATGAAAGCCTGCTTTTCCATGGACTGCCGTCTTGCCTTCTGCTTCACGGGTCGGACATTGGGGCACACATTGAGGTGGTGCTCGATTACGCCCCTTGGGATCCCCGCCAGCTGATCGGGCTCCCATGCGAATACCTTCTTGTTCGCGCGCAGGAACTTGGCCAGGGCCTCCTCCTGCTCGGGCTTGAGGTTGGCGCCTATGGTGAAGGTGGCGTGCGTGGATCCGTCTTCGTCAACCAGCATCTGCTTGGTTTCTGCCTTGTCTTGGGTGAACAACTGCTTCTTCTTGGCCGGCGCAGCCCCCTTGGGCTCAGGGGCACCCGAGTCGGCGGGCTGCACCGACACCGCCGTCTTGAAGGCGAGCTTGAGCACTTGCAACGCATCCCCGGTGTCTCCGCACATGGTGAGGACGCCGCTGCTCCCGAGCATTTTCATGAGGTTGTATGTCGGGTGAGTCGCAACCATGAACCGAGCCAGCGCCGGGTAGCCGAGGATGGCATCGTATGGGAGGCTTATGGGGGCGATGTCGAAGTCGATTAGCTCCGTGCGGAAGTTGTCGTAGGTGCCGAAGGTTACCGGGAGACGGATCTGCCCCAGGGAGCTAGAGGACCCGCCCCCGACGGCCAAGAAGGGCCGGCTGGGCCGAAGCCGCTCCGGTGGTATGTGCAGGAGGCTGAAGGTTTCAATTGAGAGCACGCTGAGGCCCGAACCACCATCGATGAGAGTCCTGGTGACGGCCACCTGGCAGATGGTGGGAGTGCACAGCATCGGGAGCGCGCCTGAGCAGGCTGAATTGGAGGGGTGGTCCTTTGAGCTGAAGGCCAGATGGGCCTTGGGCGCCGACTGACCTAAGGGAGCCCCCCTGCCGCGAGGAAGCGGCACCGACCTGGCGGAGGAATGGCTTGACATGGCGGCCCGAAGGTGGCGCTTGCGAGCCGCCCAGGAGGGCCGCAACGACCGGGGGCGCCGGCGCAGAGCGCCTGGCAAGGAAGAGGTTGCGCAACTCTTCCCAAGGGGCCATGGAAGCTGCCGGTAACTTGTCCGGCCGCCGCACCTGTCGCAAGGCCGGGGCCAAGGCTTGGAGCCCCCCGGCCCCCGCGCTAGTGCTAACGACCGGAGCGGACGGCATGCCGCTCATCGCAGGGCGAGTCGTGGTGTCAGCGGAGAGCAGGTCGGCGGAAGGAGAAGCTCCGGCGCACCCCTACCTGGCGCGCCAAATGTCGGATTTCGGGTTCTGGCAGACCCTCTAGATTTGAACACTGGGGTGCGCGCGAAGATTTAGCCTTCTGCCTACCTGCACCTCACCGCCTCGCTATGAACTAAGCAATCAGAGGGACAACACAAGAGACACAGAGTTTATACTGGTTCAGGCCACCATTGTGGTGTAATACCCTACTCCAGTGTGAGGTGTGGTGGATTGCCTCTTGGGCTGATGATGAACAGTACAAAGAAGAACAGCCTCGCGAGGGTCTGTTCTTGGCTGGTGCGATGAACTGCTAGGGGGAGTTCAGTCGCTCTCTCTACTGGTTTCTAGGTGAGGATCCGATTGCCTCTACCTTGTGGTGGCTAGTCCTATTTATAGGCAAAGGCCCAGGGCCTCTTCCCAAATATTGAGCGGGAAGGGCGCCAACAATTGGCTATTTTGAAGGGGAACATCTAGTACACTTATCCTGACTAAAGTTGGTCCTCGCATGCCAAAGGCTCTGGTGCTGATGCCGGCTTGGGCTCCACGATGACTTCCATCCTGCCGTTGCGATGGTCTTGGTCTTGTTGCACCGAAATGGATGCCTTTGCTTGATTCTCTTGCATGCGCTTGCTCCTTTTGCACTAAAGAGGAAAGAAGGACACTGTGCGGGCTGGCGCCCGCCTGGCACCCTTGGTCGTCATGGCTTGCGTCATGGGCACCTCGCGAGGTACCCTGCCTTGATCTCTCCGCCTCCTCGCGAGCCAGCCTGACGAGGCCGTGCCTGAGGAAGCCTCCTGTCATCCGCCCCGCGAGGCTTGGCCCCTCGCGAGGGTCTTGACCTCGTGTTGATGAAGATGGGCCATGCTGGGCCGCCCCTTGAGCCACGCCGCAGGCCGCAGGCAGGCAAGTCTAGGGACCCCTGTTCCCAGAATGCCGACAAACCCGGCCGCCAAGAGCCGGGCCACTTCCTCACCAATGGCCTTACACCTTTCCTCACTGAACTGCCAAAGAAACTGCTTGATCAGCTTAAATTTTGGATCAATATTAAGAGTGTGCTCAACGAGTTCTCTCGGTACACCTGGCATGTCAGAAGGTTTCCATGCAAAGATGTCCCAGTTCTCACGGATGAACTCGATGAGCGCGCTTTTCTATTTGGGATCTAGATTAGCACTGATACTGAACTGCTTAGATGAGTCACCTGGAACAAAATCGACAAGCTTAGTGTCATCAGCCGACTTAAACTTCATCACCGGCTCATGTTCTGTGGTTGGCTTCTTCAAAGATGTCATGTCCGCCGGGTCAACATTGTCCTTGTAGAACTTCAACTCCTCTGTTGCACAAACAGATTCAGCATAAGCAACATCGCCTTCCTCACATTCCAAGGCTATCTTCCGACTACCATGCACCATGATGGTGCCCTTATGACCCGGCATCTTGAGCTACAGATAAACATGACACGGCTGTGCCATGAACTTGGCATAAGCTGGCCGTCCGAACAGGGCGTGATACGGGCTCTTGATTTTGACCACCTCAAAGGTTAACTTCTCAGCCCTAGAATCATGCTCATCTCCAAATGCTACCTCTAGCTCAATCTTACCCACCGGGTATGCCGACTTACCAGGGACCACTCCATGAAAAACTGTGTTGGAAGTCTTGAGATTTTTATCAGTCAAACCCATGCGACGAAAAGTCTCATAATAGAGGATATCGATGCTACTGCCTCCATCCATGAGCACCTTAGTGAATTTATATCCAGCAACCTGAGGTGCCACCACCAAGGCCAAGTGACCCGGATTGTCAACCTGGGGAGGGTGATCTTCCCTACTCTGTAGAATAGGCTGCTCAGACCATCTCGAATAACGAGGAACTACCAGCTCAACAGCGTTCACAACCCTCTTATGAAGCTTCTGGTCCCATTTACACAAACTGGTGGTAAACACATGATATTGTCCACTATTCAGCTGCTTTGGATTACTCTGGTATCCACCCTACTGCTGCTAACCTCCCTGGCCAGATTGCTGATTATAACCACCTTGATTACCCTGAGAGTTTTGAAAATTGGAATTTGAACCACTGCCCGGGCCATGAAAGCCGCCGCCACCTGAGCCGCCGCCCGGCCCATGATTACCGTCGAACATGTTGGAGTTCTTGAAAGCTTTCATGATCGTACAGTCCTTCCATAGGTGAGTGGCCAGCTTCTGTGGAGTATCGTGCCTTGGATAGGGCTCATTCAGTAACTGCTCAAGCGTGGGGCTTGACCCGCCGGACCGAGGAGGTGGTCTCGCCTTACGCCGTTGATTGTTACCCTGCGCATTGGTGTTAGCCACAAACTCCAAGCTACCATCAGCCTTATGTTTATTATTACCTCCTTGATTTGCCGGGTTATGCTGAGGACCCTTGGCGTTGCCGTTCTTCTTTCCCTTCCCTGCCTTCTCATCATTAGACTCGGGATCCTTTGTACTATCAGAGTCGGCATATTTGCCTAGAGCCACCATCAACTGGCCCATGTCATTACAATCGCACTTGAGCCGCCCTAGCTTCATCTTCAGAGGCGTAAAACGGCAACTTTTCTCCAACATTAAGACTGCAGATCTGGCATCCATCTTATCAGACGAATGTATTATGGCTTTGACTCGGCGCACCCAATGGGTCGTGGACTCACCCTCCTCTTGGTTGCAATTAGTCAAATGCACAATTGACATGGGCCGCTTACATGTATCTTTGAAGTTCTGAATGAACTGGGCTTTTAACTCTGCCCATGAACCGATGGAATTAGGCGGCAGCCCCTTCAACCAAGTGTGGGCCGTCCCATCCAACATCATGGTGAAGTACTTGGCCATCACAGCGTCACTGACTTCCAGTAGCTTCATAGCCATCTCATAGCTTTCAATCCACGCCCCAGGCTGTAAGTCGGCCGTGTAATTAGGCACCTTTCGAGGCCCCTTGAAATCCTTGGGCAAACACTTGTTGCACAGAGCCGACACTAGACAAGGGACACCTCCGGTCCTAGTGGTCACGCCTGCCTCAATAGAAGTCGTCGGATAAAGCAAAAAAAACTGGTAAGCCGCCCGCTGAGCCGCCTGCTCAGCTGTCTGCTGAGCCGCCCGCTCAGCCTCTTGATGTATTCTGTCCTAATCAACCAAGTTAAGAGCTCCTTCACGCGCCGGGTCATTCCCGCACGACTGGTCACGGCGCCTGGCGTTGCTTGAAATGCCCGCTGAATCCATGTGCCTGTATAACTCGGGCTCCGGCTTGGACGAGGGGTTGAATGAATCATGTCTCGGCTATACGAGTACATCTCCTGCTGCGCTAAAGCCGTCTGAAGAAGCTCTCTAACCCTGCGAGTTTCAACCACCGCCAGAGAGTCGCCCTCCACCGGGAGAGTCGCCAGTCATGCCACCGCAGCAATCATATTCTCCAAAGGGCTAGAATAATGACCCGGTGGTGTTGGTACATAAGGAGGCAGAGCAATATTCATCCGGGGAGGTTCCATCATACACAGCTGAACCGACATCCCAGCCCCAGGTGTTACAACCCGGTTTACCTCCAGCGGGTTACTGGGCCCTTCCCCGGGTGTTCGGAAGAGGTTTCGAGGATCATAAACCGTAGGCAGATGGGACTGACTCTTCTGGTACCTTCTCCTCATGACCTCGTTTGACGCATTCTGATCCATCGTGAGTTGCAAAGCTTGTGACTAAATCCGCTGAGCCTGAGCGTCCAGAGTCGCCCGCTCTGCGGTCATCCTGACATCTTCCGTCGCTAGGTCTTTCTTAGCCTGCACTATATCCTGTTTTAACTGCGCCACTTCTGCATCACGTTGAGCTTGATCCGCTGGGTTGACCACGACGGTTAACAGAGCTGTCATCTTATCCATGAGATCCATCAGCACCTGAGCCGGCGGGCGCACAGGTCCTCCTGCCCCGGCTGCCGCTGACCCGGAGGTTATCGCTGCCGCAGCCATAGAGTTTTGAACGGGTTGCGTGCCAGCCATGAAGATCCCAACTCTGCTCGGTGGCTCAAGGAGATCCGGAATACTATTGCCATCGGAACATCCCCCAAGCCCGCCGTCTTGGAATTGATTCAATGAATCCGCTTCACTTGTGGACGACTCACCATCAGAGTGGATGGCCGTCTCACCGGCAGACACACATCCTTCAGAAAGTTCCCCTCTGTGGATGCATCCCATGAAGGCACGCTTCATAGCATGCTGAGCCCGGGCGGGTCTCGCACACTGAGCCGTCTCGACGAGGTCGGTGCAGATGTCCGGCTCAGGGCCCGGCTCGCCGATTTTGCCGATGAAGACGTGGATTTCGCCGAAGGGGACCCGGTGCCCGTACTCAGTTGAGACAGAGTCGGGACCCCAGCCTGCATCGTCGATGTAGAGCTTGCCACGAAGACTCTTGGTCATCCGGCCCATAGTGTATCCCTTGAGCCCTTCGAAGCTGCCCTTCAAGAACTCAAATCCACCGTGCGCTGCCCCACGGTGGGCGCCAACCGTCGTGGAATTGTCACGTCAGATGTCCTAGTGAAAGGACTTAGTCGTGGAGCCATCGCAACTAGGAAGCTTAAAGGGGTTAATCGGGACAAAGGACACGGGGTTTATACTGGTTCGGCCCCTTACGGTGAAGGTAAAAGCCTACGATCCAGTTTTGGGTGGGATTGCTTATGTCTCGATTACCAGGGAGCGATTCCGCTTGACCTAGTTCTCAATCTGATGTTACTTGCCCTGAACCGTCGTCGGGTCATCCCTTTATATACAGAGGTCGACGCCCAGCGGCTCACAGAGTCCTGGCCGGCTCATCAACAGTGTCCGGCTCGGACTCTAACTATTCTTGCCTTACAACACAAGTTACATACATATGGCGGTTTATCACTATGGGCCTTAAGTCGCCCTTGGGCTTTAGGTCCTTAGCTGAACCGCCATCTTCAAGTGTCATCTTGGGCTTCATATCCTAGAGTCACCATAGGTATAACCCGGCCCCTCCTGGGCGGGTCATACCTAATAGTTATATCCGAAACACCTTTGCCTTTTATTGATCAAATACTAGAAAGATTATCCAAACATACACATTTTTGCTTTCTATATGGTTACTCTGGTTTCTCTCAAATACCTGTGTCAAAAGAGGATCAAGAAAATACCACTTTTACTTGCCCTTTCGTTACTTTTGCATATAGACGTATGCCTTTTGGTTTATGTAATGCACCTGCTACCTTTCAAAGATGCATGATGGCTATATTCTCTGACTTTTGTGAAAAGATTGTTAAGGTTTTCATGTATGATTTCTACGTTTATGGATCTTCTTTTGATGATTGCTTGAGCAACCTTGATCGAGTTTTGCAGAGATGTGAAGATACTAATCTTGTCTTGAATTAGGAAAAGTGCCACTTTATGGTTAATGAAGGTATTGTCTTGTGGCATAAATTTCTGAAAGAGGTATTGAAGTTGATAATGCTAAAGTTGATGCTATTGAAAAGATGCCGTGTCCTAAAGACATTAAAGGTATAAGAAGTTTCCTTGGTCATGCTGGTTTTTATAGGAGGTTCATTAAGGACTTCTCTAAAATCTCCAGGCCTCTGACTAATCTCTTACAAAAAGATATTCCTTTTGTCTTCGATGATGATTGTGTAGAAGCATTCGAAATACTTAAGAAAGCTTTGATTTCTGCACCTATTGTTCAGCCACCTGACTGGAATTTACTGTTTGAAATTATGTGTGATGCTAGTGATTATGTTGTAGGTGTTGTTCTAGGACAAAGAGTTAATAAGAAACTAAATGTTATTCAATATGCTAGCAAAACTCTAGACAGTGCCCAGAGAAATTATGCTACTACTGAAAAATAATTTTTAGCAGTTGTATTTGCTTGTGATAAGTTCAGACCTTATATTGTTGATTCTAAAGTAACTGTTCACACTGATCATGTGGCTATTAAATATCTTATGGAAAATAAAGATGTTAAACCTAGACTTATTAGATGGGTTCTCCTACTACAAGAATTTGATTTGCATATTATTGATAGAAAGGGAGCTGAGAAACCTGTTGCAGACAACTTGTCTAGGTTAGAGAATGTTCTTGATGACCCACTACCTATTGATGATAGCTTCCCTGATGAACAATTAGCTGTCATAAATGCTTCTTATACTGCTCCATGGTATGCTGATTATGCTAATTACATTATTGCTAAATTTATACCACCTAGTTTCACATACCAGCAAAAGAAAAAGTTTTTCTATGATTTAAGACATTACTTCTGGGATGACCCACACCTTTATAAAGAAGGAGTAGATGGTGTTATTAGATGTTGTGTACCTGAGCATGAACATGAACAGATCCTACGCAAGTGTCACTCTGAGGCTTATGGAGGACACCACGCTGGAGATAGAACTGCGCATAAGGTATTGCAATCCAGTTTTTATTGGCCTACTCTCTTCAAGGATGCCCGTAAGTTTGTTTTGTCTTGCGAGGAATGTCAAAGTATTGGTAATATTAGTAGACGACAAGAAATGCCTATGAATTATTCTCTTGTTACTGAACCATTTGATGTTTAGGGCTTTGATTATATGGGACCGTTTCCTTCCTCTAATGGGTATACACATATTTTATTTCCTGTTGATTATGTTACTAAGTGGGTAGAAGCTATTCCAACTAGTGGTGCTGATCATAACACCTCTATTAAGATGCTTAAAGAAGTTATTTTTCCAAGGTTTGGAGTCCCTAAATATTTAATGACTGATGGCGATTCACATTTTATTCATGGTGCTTTTCGTAAAATGCTTGCTAAGTATGATGTCTATCATAGAATTGCATCTCCATATCACCCACAGTCTAGTGGCCAGGTAGAACTGAGTAATAGAGAGCTCAAATTAATTTTGCAGAAGACTGTTAATAGATCTAGAAAGAATTGGTCCAATAAACTTGATGATGCATTATGGGCCTATAGAACTGCATATAAAAATCCTATGGGTATGTCTCCATATAAAATGGTTTATGGAAAAGCATGTCACTTACCTCTCGAACTAGAACATAAGGCATATTGGGCCATTAAAGAGCTCAACTATGATTTCAAACTTGCCGGTGAGAAGAGGTTATTTGACATTAGCTCACTTGTTGAATGGAGAACTCAAGCTTACGAGAATTCCAAACTTTTTAAAGAAAAAGTTAAAAGATGGCATGACAAAAGGATACAAAAGCGTGAGTTTAATGTAGGTGATTATGTGTTGCTTTTTAACTCTCGTTTAAGATTTTTTGCAGGAAAACTCCTCTCCAAATGGGAAGGTCCTTACGTTATCAAGGAGGTTTATCATTCCGGTGCCATAAAAATCAACAACTTCAAAGGCACAAGTCCGAAGGTGGTGAACGGCCAAAGAATCAAACATTATATCTCAGGTAATCCCATAAATGTTGAAACTAATGTTATTGAAACCGTAACCCCGGAGGAGTACTTAAGGGACACTTTCCAGAATGTTTCAGACTCTGAAAAGGAATAGGTATGTGGTACGGTAAGTAAACCGACACCAAAATTGTTATAATAGCAATTTTTCTCCGTTTTGGAATATGTAAGAAAATAGGAAAATAAGAAGTAGTCCGGGAAGGACACGAGGCGTCCACGAGGGTGGAGGGCGCGCCCTACCCCCCTGGGCACGCCCCCTGCCTCGTGGGCACCTCGTGTGCTCTCCGGACTCCGTTTTCTTGCATGATACTTCTTTTTGTCGGTAAAAATTCATTATATAATCTCCCGAAGGTTTTAACCACCATACCACGTCGAAGTCCTTTGTTTTTGTTTTGAGTTGTTTCTGCCGCAGATTAGAGCAATATGTCGTCCCAGGATTCAGAGGAGAAAGCTATGTGGCTGATTACCTTGCAAACCCTAAGGTCTACGGGGACTTGGAGCATTATGGTTGGACCACTGAGGAAGAAGAAGACTACGAGCCTAAGGGAAATGAAGAGACGAGCTCAGATGAAGACGAAGTCCCATTACCTCAACCTGGAGACATGCATGTGGAGTTTAAAAAGTCAAGCCTCCCTGACAGAGCAAAGAAACCTAAGAT
The DNA here is from genome assembly GCF_018294505.1 of Triticum aestivum. NCBI lineage: Eukaryota > Viridiplantae > Streptophyta > Magnoliopsida > Poales > Poaceae > Triticum > Triticum aestivum. Next base: position 451,545,929 of record NC_057798.1, read on the forward strand.
CAAGTTTATGCCTTTACGTCTCTTGCAGGAGAACAAACAGGAACTATGCAAAAGGATATTAAGCCTTGAGCAGGAGATAGATTATCTAAAGGAGTAAAATTCCATCCACAAGCGCAAATTAAGGAAGAAGCCTTCATCATCAACAACTCCATCATCATGACCTCCGAAGAAGGAGACATAATCACATGGGTATGGGCACTTCCCTTGGCAACTACCAATCTTGGGGGAGGTGCCCCGATATCGTATCACTACCACACTCCTATCTTTACCGTTTTTCTTAGTTCGTTCCTTTTTGGTAATATCTTGATCTAGTAGAATAAAGTTTTTAGTATGATCTAGTTGTGAGTTTTTTCTTTATGATCCTTCTATGCAATCGAGTCCGTGAGCTATATATAATAAAGATTAGTGTTGAGTAAAGGGCTTGACTATCTTACTTTGATCTTGAGGGCATAAAAGAAAGAATAAAAAGAAATAAAAGAGATCATATTGATCTTATGGAGAGTAATGAATTCACATATAAAGAGTATGATGAATAAAAGTTGTTGAGAGTTGACAAACATAGTTTTGGTCATCGTTGCAATTAATAGGAAGTAATAAAGAAAGAGAGGTTTTCACATATAAATATACTATCTTGGACATCTTTTATGATTGTGAGCACTCATTAAAATATGACATGCTAAAGAGTTGATGTTGGACAAGGAAGACAACATAATGGGTTATGTTTTCTTATATCCGAAATAAAGTATATTGTCATGGATCATCCAACATGTTGAGGTTGCCTTTCCCTCTCATGCTAGCCAAATTCTTTGCACCAAGTAGAGATACTACTTGTGCTTCCAAATATCCTTAAACCCAGTTTTGCCATGAGAGTCCACCATATCTACATATGGATTGAGTAAGATCCTTCAAGTAAGTTGTCATGTTGCATGCAATAAAAATTGCTCTCTAAATATGTATGACTTATTAGTGTGGAGAAAATAAGCTTTATACGATCTTGTGATATGGAAGCAATAAAAGCGACGGACTGCATAATAGAGGTCCATATCACAAGCGCCAATAAAAAGTGACGTTCTTTTGCATTAAGATTTCGTGCAGCCAACCATAAAAGTACATGACAACCTCTGCTTCCCTCTGCGAAGGGCCTATATTTTACTTTTGTCTTATACCTTTTACTAGAGTCATGGTGATCTTCACCTTTCCTTTTTACATTTTATCCTTTGGCAAGCACCTTGTGTTGGAAAGATCCTGATATATATATCCAACTGGATGTAAGTTCACATGAACTATTATTGTTGACATTACCCTTGAGGTAAAAGGTTGGGAGGCAACACTATAAGCCCCTATCTTTCGCTGTGTCTGATTAAAACTCCATACCCATAAGTATTGCGTGAGTGTTAGCAATTGTCAAAGACTAAATGATAGTTGAGTATGTGGACTTGCTGAAAAGCTCTTATATTGACTCTTTCCGATGTTATGATAAATTGCAATTGCTTCAATGATCGAGATTATAGTTTGTTAGTTTTCAATGAAGTTTCTGATTCATACTTGACATTGTGAATAGATTGTTACTTTAGCATAAGAAATCATATGACAATATTTATATATGTTGTTGTTATAAGAATGATCATGATGCCCTCATGTCCATATTTTATTTTATCGACACCTCTATCTCTAAACATGTGGACATATTTTCGGTATCGGCTTCCGCTTGAGGACAAGCAAGGTCTAAGCTTGGGGGAGTTGATACGTCCATTTTGCATCATGCTTTTATATCGATATTTATTGCATTATGGGCTGTTATTACACGTTATGTCACAATACTTATGCCAATTCTCTCTTATTTTACAAGGTTTACATGAAGAGGGAGAATGCCGACAGCTGGAATTCTGGGCTAGAAAAGGAGCAAATATTAGAGACCTATTCTGCACAACTCCAAAAGTCCTGAAACTCCACGGAAGTTATTTTTGGAATTAATAAAAAATACTAAGTGAAGAAAATACCAGAGGGGGCCACCCACCATCCACGAGGGTGGGGGCGCGCCCTACCCCCCTGGGCGCGCCCCCTGCCTCGTGGGCCCCCTGGCAGGCCTCCAGTGCCCATCTTCTGCTATATGAAGTCTTTTACCCTGGAAAAAAATCATAAGCAAGCTTTCAGGATGAAACACCGTCGCCACGAGGCGGGACCTTGGCGGAACCAATCTAGGGCTCCAGCGGAGCTGTTCTACCGGGGAAACATCCCTCCCGGAGGGGCAAATCATCACCATCGATCCTCTCATTGGGAGGGGGTTAATCTTCATCAACATCTTCACCAGCACCATCTCCTCTCAAACCCCAGTTCATCTTTTGTATCCAATCATTGTCCCAAAACCTCGGATTGGTACTTGTTGGTTGCTAGTAGTGTTGATTACTCCTTGTAGTTGATGCTAGTTGGTTTATTCGGTGGAAGAGCATATGTTGATCCTCTATGCATATTAATACCCCTCTGATTATGAACATGAATATGATTTGTGAGTAGTTACGTTTGTTCCTGAGGACATGGGAGAAGTCTTGCTATAAGTAGTCATGTGAATTTGGTATTCGTTCGATATTTTGATGAGATGCATGTTGTCTCTCCTCTAGTGGTGTTATGTGAACGTCGAGTACATGACAGTTCACCATTATTTGGGCCTAGAGGAAGGCATTGGGAAGTAATAATTAGATGATGGGTTGCTAGAGTGACAGAAGCTTAAACCCTAATTTATGAGTTGCTTCGTAAGGGGCTGATTTGGATCCATATGTTTCATGCTATGGTTAGGTTTACCTTAATACTTCTTTTGTAGTTGCGGATGCTTGCAATAGGGGTTAATCATAAGTGGGATGCTTGTCCAAGAAAGGGCAGTACCCAAGCACCGGTCCACCCACATATCAAATTATCAAAGTAACAAACATGAATCGTATGAGTGTGATGAAAACTAGCTTGACGATAATTCCCATGTGTCCTCGGGGGCATTTTCCTTCATATAAGAATTTGTCCAGGCTTGTCCTTTACTACAAAAAGGATTGGGCCAGCTTGCTGCACCTTATTTACTTTCATTATTTGTTACCCGTTACAAATTACCTTATCACAAAACTATCTATTACCGATAATTTCAGTGCTTGCAGAGAATACCTTACTGAAAACCGCTTGTCATTTCCTTCTGCTCCTCGTTGGTTCGACACTCTTACTTATCGAAAGGACTACGATAGATCCCCTATACTTGTGGGTCATCAATGGCATGACAAAAGAATCCAAAAAGCGTGAGTTTAAAGTCGGAGAATATGTTCTTTTGTACAAATCTTGTTTCAGATTCTTTGCAGGAAAATTCCTCTCAAAATGGGAAGGCCCCTATGTTATCGAGGAGGTTTATCGGTCTGGAGCCATCAAAATTAATAATTTTGAAGATACTAACCCAAAGGTTGTCAATGGACAACGAATAAAACATTATATCTCAGGTACGCCCATTAATGTTCAAAGCAATATTATCCAAACTTTGACACCGGAAGAACACATAAAAGAGTCCTTCCGGAACACCCCAGAATCGTGAAAATAAGGAGGTACGTGATACGGTAAGTAAAGGGACTCCAAAAAAACCGCAAAATATTTTTTATCAGTTTTGGAATATTTAAAAATTTAGGAAATAAAGAAACTTCCAGGAAGTGTACCCTAGTGGGCACAAGACACCAGGGCGCACCAGGCTTACCTGGCGATCCCAGGTTGGGTTGTGCCGACCTGGGACACCTTCCGGACTCCGTTTTTCTTCCGTATGCTTGTCCTCCAAGATAAAAGAATCTATATATACTTCCCGAACCTGTAAATCACCGTATCACGGAGAAATCCCCTGTTCTTTTCTTGTTGTTTTCCTGTTAGATCTGAAAATATGTCACCCAAGACTCTGAGGGTGAGAGCTATGTTGCTGATCTCATCGCAAACCCCAAATCCTATGGGGATGAGAAGCACTATAGCTAGACCTCTGAAGAAGATGAAGATGAATCAGTTCCTCCCCGGTTCAAAAACGAAAGCATGGAGGCATTATGCAAGAGGGTAATATAACTCGAGATAGATTATGACGAGTTGAGGATAGATAATTTTATTCTCCGTCAGAAGCTGGAGAAAGCGAAGGGCAAACCCTCCACTTTCTCACCACCACCACTACCTTCTTCTTCACCGCCAAAGGAGAATTGAGTATCGGGTATGGTCACTCCCCTTGGCTCCCGCCAAGCTTGGGGGAGCTGCCCTGGTATTGTATCATCACACTATCTTTTTGCTTTTACTTATTTTAGTTCGATCTTTTGCTTTAGATAAATAAAAGTTTAGTTCGATCATTTCTTCTTTGAGAGTTTGCTTAGTGATCTATCCTTGTAATCGTGTGCAAGTTATATAATAAAATTAGTTTGAGTTTTTGCTTTTTTACTTTCATGTTGCAAATAAAATAAAAGAAATAAGAAAGAAAAAGAGAAAGGAAATAAACAAAAGAAAGGAAATAAATCAAGAAGATCATATACTAATCCTATGGTAGGTGATGACACCACGTAAGGAAAAGTATAAGTAGAAAATTTTATTAGAGATTGACAAACATAGCATTAGTCAATGATGCAATTCATGAAAGAATTAATAAGGGAAGAGAAGATTCACATATAAATATACCATCCTAGAAATCTTTTGTGATTGTGAGCCCTCATCAAAATATTATATGCCAAAATTGTTGACGTTGGACAAGGAAGACAACTTAATGGTTTATGTTTATTTATATTCACATAGAAGTCATATTGTCATAGATCCTTTAACATGTGGTTCTTGCCCCCTATCTTTGCTAGCCAAAAATTCCGTACTAAGTAGAGATACTACTTGTGCATCCAAAAACCTTAAACCCAAATCTTACTTTCAAGTGTCCACCATACCTACCTAGGGATTTAGCAAGATCCCTCAAGTAAGTTGTCATCGGTGCAAAAAGGGCAATAAAAATTGCTTCTAAAAGTGTGAGATCATTTAGTGTAAGAGAAAATTGAGCGTTGCACGAACTTGTGATGGTGAAGAATAAAAGCGACAGATTGCATAATAAAGGTCGCTATCACAAGGGGCAATGCAACGTGACGTTCTTTTGCACTAAGAGGTTGAGCATTCAAACAAATAAGCGCATGGCAATCTCTGTGTCACATCCCTAGCTTCTGGCATTGCTCTAGGTTAGCTTCATGTGTGCATCATGTCTATATTTTTGAAATTTGAATTGAGGAATTTTCAAAAGCCTCAGGAAACCTCTGAAAATAACCAACAATTAAATCTTCTCAAATGTGTCCAAGAAAATGTTCCTGTTACTCCATAAAAATATTGGTAAGAGGTAAAATTTAAACCAATATTTTTGGAGTCACAGAGATAATTATTTTGGCCATTTGAATTAATCCAATAACTACTTGCTTTGGATTTATATTTAATATATATTAAATATGACTCCAATAATTCTGGAAGTTTGTGAGTGGCATTGTATATATTTTAGCAAGCCACATAAAAATCTACAGAATTTATTTAAATGATTTAGTTGTTAAACTAAATCAAAACAAACAGAACAAAAATAGAAAATAGTAAATAAAAGCAGAGAGAGAGTTTTACCTCAGCTTACCTCGCAGCCCACCTGGCCCAACTCCAGTGGCCCAGCCGGCCCAGCCCACCTCCTCCCCCTTGTCCTCTTCCTCCTCTGCCAGGAGGACGAACAGAGGCGAGGCGTGGCGCGCGCCGACGCTGCCTCGGCCACCTCCTGCTTCCCCCTGGCCACCTCCTGCTTCCTCTCGTCGCCCTGGACCCCGTCCGCGATGCCACGCACCCCCCCAGGCCTCTCACTCTCTCCCCGAGCTCCTCTCCTCCTCTGGCTCTTTCGCGCGCAGCCACCGAACACACCCGCCGCCGCCGACGAGCTTCCCCGTGGCCACCGGCCACCCCTAGCCTCGTCGATGCGCCCAGGAGCTCCCCCTCGACCCCTCCTTCCTCCCCACCGACCCACGGCCCTACGGACGCGCTACAACGCCGCCGGCATCGCCGTTTCCATCGCCGGCCGCCGAGGATCTTCACCGTCAATTCGCCACCATCGTCGCTTCCCCGAGCTCGCTGACCCTCCCTGCACGATCCCCGTGAGTCCCTGCTTCGTTTCCCCCTAACCCCAAGCCCGATTTCGAGCTCTAGCCGCCCCCTCTACCGGAGCCGAGATGCTCCGCCGCACGGACTCGTCGCCGGCGAAGCCCCGGTGACCAAATGGCCCCGCGCGTGCGTCCGTTGCACTCGCAACGACCCGTGGAGCAACGCTAGCGTGGCAGCTAGCTTGTTTGCAAGCCGCAGCGCTAACCCCGCACCCACCCGAGCTCCGGCCGCCGCCTCGGGCTCCATTCCGGCGAACCCCGGCCACCCCCGCACCTCCCTTTGGCCCCCCTAGATGCGCACGGGCACGGGCTACCCTCTGGTGCCCTTGGCTTGGCCCAAAACCCCTCGCAGCGCCACTCCGGCGAGCTCCCGCCGCAGTTTTGGTCGTCGCCGGCCGAACTCCGGCGACTGCCGACGTGGCACGCCTAATTAGCACTAATGACCCTATTAAACTAACCCCGTGACACTGACAATGGGCCCCGTAGTGGGTCAAAGCCCGGGTCAACGCGGGATTAGCCCCTGTGTCACTGACGTGTGGACCCCACACGTCAGGTTTGACCCGAGCCGGCCCCTGTTGACTTGCTGACGTCATGCCAACGTCATGCTGACGCAGTAATGCTTTCTGGATTTAATTTAATTCTGAAATTCCAGAAAAATGCCTAAAACTTCCAAAATTCATAGAAAATTAACCGTAACTCCAAATTAAATAATTTATATATGAAAAATTATTTGAAAAATTCAAGGAATCCATCTGTACCATTTTCATGCATGTTAGGACAACTTATAGCTGCTGTTTAGCACAAATCAATTAAATGGCATTTGAATAATCACATATGGAGTTTGAATTTGAATCTTGTATTCAAACCAACTTCATTTAATCTGTTGCTAGTTGCATTAGCTCAAAACACATTCATTTTGCCATGTCATGATCATGCATCATATTGTGCATTGCATTGATTGTGTTCCTTTCTGTGTTGCCGGTATTTGTCCCCTTTCGATAGACATGATACCGATGACGTGATCGTTGACACTGATGAAGACTCAATGTTATCTTCAGAAGTGCCAGGCAAGCAAAACCCCCTTGTTCATTCCGATAAAATCCCACTCTCTCGCTCCTGCTCTCTTTTACTGCATTAGGACAACAACGACATATTTGATACTTGCTGCGGTAGCTGAACCCTTTATCCTTTGCATGACCTGTCATTGCCACAGTAAATAGATGAAACCCACTAGCATGAGTAGGAGTTGTTTGAGCCCTATTGTGCCTACTCATTCATGCTTGTTTGTCATGCCTGCTACTGCTTAGAGTTGAGTCAGGTCTGATTCGTCGGGGATGAATCAGAGGCGTGTGAACATGTCCTACTGTGTGTGAGCTAAGTGTGTGAACACGATTTGGTAAAGGTAGCGGTGAGAGGCCATGTAGGAGTACATGGTGGGTTGTCTCATTGCAGCCGTCCTCAGGAACTGAGTTCTGTGTTTGTGATCCATGATCAGTTACTACCACACATTGGGCTCCGGGCGCTCCAAGCTCTCTCGACTTATTAATCAACATGATCTCTGTCCAGGAGTTGCAACTAGTTTCTGGTGTTTGTAGGTAGTGTTAGTAGTCTACCAAGTGGCACCCGGTACAGGTGGGCTTGGGACAGACTAGGCACAGTGGCCCGGTGTACCAAGTGGCACCCGGTTGGTGGACTTGGGAACCCTGCACACATCGTTTGGGGCCGTAAGCGACACCCCGGCCGGATCTCCTTGCGGATGGAACCCGAATAGGCGATAAACCTGGACTAGAGACTTGTTCGGTTAGTCAGGTCGTGGCCGACTCCCTCGCCCGGCTTCCGCTTGAAGGTTGCCGAGGTACATGACGTGTACAGGGCGGTAAGTGGCGAGAGCGTGTGTGAAGAAGTACACCCCTGCAGGGTTAACATCATCTATTCGAATAGCCGGATTCCTCGGATATGGAAACTTGGACCCCTTGCATAGTTCATAGACAAGTGAAAGTGGATACTCTAAAATACGCAAGATAAGCGTGAGTGCTATGGATGGCGTTCTCGTAGGGAGACGGGAGCGGATCCATAGTGGTGTATTGATATGGTGAATATGTGGACTCGTCTGCGCCACCTCAAAAGAGTCGCTTGCAGTCGTAGTTAGGATAGCCACCGAGTCAAAGCTGGCTTGCTGCAGTTAAACCCCACCACCCCTTTGTTGATAATGATGCATATGTAGTTAGTTCTGATGTAAGTCTTGCTGGGTACATTTGTACTCACGTTTGCCTATTTTATGTTTTTGCAGAGAGACTTCGGTCTCACTAGTAGTTCCACGTGGACTTCGACGTTTAGCTTGATACCTCAGCTACGATCTTGTGCCCTCGGCAGGATTTGATAGATAGTCAGGCTTCTCAGCCTTCTTCATTTATAGATGTCTGTACTCAGACATGATAGCTTCCGCTTGTGCTTTGACTTGTATGCTCTGATTGTTGGGTCATGAGACCCATGTTTGTAATATCTCGCTCCTCGGAGCCTATTGATTAAATTACTTGAGTCGTAGAGTCATTTTGTGATGCCATGTTGTATTGCACATATCGAGCATATTGTGTGTATGTTATTGAAATGCTTGGTATGTGTGGGATCTGACGATCTAGTTGTTTATCTTTAGTAGCCTCTCTTACCGGGAAATGTCTCCTAGTGTTACCGCTGAGCCATGGTAGCTTGCTACTGCTCTGGAACACTTAGGCTGGCCGGCATGTGTCCTTCTTCGTTCCTGTGTCTGTCCCTTTGGGGAAATGTCACGCTTTGAGTACCGGAGTCCTGTTAGCCCGCTACAGCCCGGTTTACCGGAGTCCTGCTAGCCCAGTGCTACAGCCCGGACCCACTTGCTGATGACCGACACGTTCGAAGCTGGGTCATGAATGCCTGTCCCTGTAAGTCTGTGCCACTTTGGGTTTACGACTAGTCATGTCAGCCCGGGCTCCTTATCATATGGATGCTAGCGACACTATCATATACGTGAGCCAAAAGGCGCAAACGGTCCCGGGCAAAGGTAAGGCGACACCCGTGGGGATACCGTGCGTGAGGCCGCAAAGTGATATGAGGTGTTACCGGCTAGATCGATGTGACATCGAGTCGGGGTCCTGACAGCGTTGGTATCAGAGCTTGACTGCATGTAGGATTACCAAGCCAAACTGGTCGAAGTTGAGTCTAGAAATGCTTTAGTTATATAAGGGAATTGATTGTGGGATGGAACGTAAGGCTCTTTTTACTCCTTATACCTTATGCCTTCTGATCCGAGTCATCTTATCTTTCCTGCGGGGATTAAGATCTAGGCTATCTTTTCTTCTATCAGGATCACGTGTTACTAATCAGTGGACTTATAGATTGTTGGATTTAAGTCTCAGCTCAGTTCTTACTACTTCTGTATGTTAATTGTTGATCTCGAAACCTTGATATTGTGCTTCTGAGTGGTTATGCCACCATTTTTGTGAATGTCTCAAATCTTTTTTGAGCATTTACAGCCGTTATGTTGCCCGAGTCATCCCAGGTTTCTAAGTAGTCTGATGCATTTGCAAATTCTTTCTTCCCGTTTCAATGTTCCCATGGGCCAGATTAACCACACTAATCAGTGAGTTGAGGTACTCCGTTACCTTGACATATATGTTGGAGATATTATTATGACCCTAGGTGTCTTAGGGGATCATCTAGTAGTCTAGCCATGATTTATGTTCCAGTGTGATGACTCTGGCCGTCATTTTCGAAAGCATCCCGTGATGCCATTTAGTAGTAGGTATTCCATCCCTGGGTTTTGAACCCGAGATTCACCCTACTTGCTTCATGTTGATAGTTTTGCTCGTTCCTTTAGGTTATTAGTAACCTTTGCATTAGTCCTCGATGTTCGTGGTATTCCTTTCTTCCAAGTACTATGAACCGCTTATGGCAGATGTTCCTCGCTGATCGAAAGATCACAATCAGAGTGCTCTTGAGGAGTTCTCCGTTCATAAATCGTGACTCTGCCAGTTCTACCTTTCTGCATGGGTTATCCGGAAGAAATATGTTGAACTTGGTTCGACATACTAATCTATGCATCCACAACTCAGAAAATTATATGTTCCTTTGAGTTGTCCTCTTTAGTTGCATTCTGACCCTCGTCTATCAATTGATAGGCAAGAGTATGCATGCATTCGTTCGTCGATGCCTATTACCCTTGTGGTCCGCCAAGCCATTCTATCTTAGAATGAATAGGAGAAACAAACTCCAGTACCTCATCCATATCTAGGATTGGGTCAAAGTAGTTGTATTCCGTAGATCAAATGCCAATCCAGCTTTTGGTTCTGTTCTACCTTGGAGTATTACCCCCTTTATGTCAGAATTGTCATGAGAACTGCACCAACTTTCATGAATTTTGACGTAGTAATACCTCTCACCATCATTGGTCATTCCTCGGCCATCGTGTTGATGCAACCGGAATACCGACAAATGAATTGTGATGTGTGAAATCAATACTCCCAGCAACCTCGTTGCTTGGTAGTTAAAGGATAATAATTTCATTCTTAGTATGTTGGTTTTTGAATCATCCTTCTAAGACTGATCGTGCTACCTAGTCCTTATTTCTTGGTGCACTCTTTGATTGATGAGTTAGGATTTTGTCAAGTCCTCGCTCATTTGATCATATCATCTTGCCCTGAAAAGCAAGATTGTTCTCGAGCTTAGTAACATACCGGTGGTTCGTGATTTTCCGAATATCTTCTCGGAAGTATTACCAGGTTGTCACCTGACTGCTATGTTGAGCTCGTGATCAAGTCGGGTTCTTGTGAACCACCCTTTCTCCAAGAATCTGTGATGGATATCCCGGAGCTAGTTGGTTAAGCTAGACAACAACTTGGAGAGTTGGAAGATAAAAGCTTGTCTGACTTAGTTCATGTTAAGGGATATCTTTCTGTGTATGTGTGTGTGTTGAAGAAAGATGATATCTTCATTAATTGGTCCTTGTGATCAGTTGTTGGACCTATTGTCTTACCCCATCTATAATTTGAGTATGGGCTATCATCCAATCAGACCAGAACCAACGATATTCGTAATGTTGTCTTACTCGTGGTTGATCCCTCGAGCATACACCATTATATCTTTTGGGTCTGACCAATGCTATCACTTGTTCACTTAACTATGGAATTCCTTTTAAAGGGAAACTCGGAAGAATTGTTGTTCAGCCCATTGACAACATCCTTATCTCCTCCATGATTTTGTTGAACATTAAGCTAGTGTTGGAAACTTTTGAAGGCATTTTCTTCATGCTAGCTCATGAAGCATATGTTCGGATGTAAGAAGTGCTTCCTCTAGTTCATGTGCATTTGATACAAGTTGCCGCCGTGGACTCGAGAAAGTCAATGTTGCTTCCTCTGGAATCATCGCAAGTCAGTCATGCACACGTGCAAAGTATTCTGTGGTCTGGAGACTGATCATCTTCATTCCATATGTATATCCTAGCACACCAAGCCACTGACTGATTTGTTCAAGGAGAAGGAGTATCGTCATAAGAGCTAATCCGGACTTATGAAAGAACTTCGTTATCCTCGCTGATGGTTCCCAACCAGAACTCGGTAGTGTTTTATTGTAAGACTACCATGTGATCATGTTTGTCTGAGGCAGCGTGTTCACACATGTGTAGCAGAACCAGCTCATGTTTTGGAGCTTGCTATCGTAGTTCATTTCCCAAGAATCTCGCAACGTCATCTCGTCGATTTGTGTTGCAAACTTTCATTTTCTTCCTAGACTCGATGAGTCTGGAATATCCTGACACCAACCAGATCTGAATCTCAGGCAGATATGATGGTTGGAACATTTCCCAAGAACTATAATATTGGTCCCTCGATAACCGGTAAAGTGGATGTCGTGACCAACACACCCAGCCGGAAGACCTATTATTATAATATCTTGATTGAGGAAGTTGGCCACCTCCCCCTAGGGATTTCGTAGGATTTACTCCCTAGTTGCCCTATGGATTTTGAGATCCCGAAGTCCGACCTTTTTACTTGATGTTCTAGATATCAAACCATATCTATGAATGGGTTACACTAGCACGTCAAGGAGAACAATAGAAGCGGAGTGCTAAATGTCTCTCGGTCGATCATCCAGATTTTGTTCCTTGGCTTCGCTAAGGTGAAATCTGAGTTGATGTTATCTTCCTATGCATCTGCATCGCCCATCGTTGTTCATCATGGTGGAATGTTGTGTTGCCAGGATCCTTGACACGGATATTGGTAAAACCTTGATGAATGTGGAAATGCTCAAGTTCTTGAGAGCACGCACAAGCGCTACGTGTTATCATCGGCACTAACTGGGTTTGCTCTCAGTTTCCTCGGCAATGCTATGATCTTTTCAAACGGTGAATTCACTCTCTGTTGTTGGGTTCTTCCCCAGTTACCAGAATCATTCCCAGCATTTGCATTTTTGTTCCTAGCCTGCACCGCCAATGTGCCATTCTACCATGGGTCTCTTCCATTTCCGGTGATAAGCAAATTCATCCATTGTGTTGTCTTCAACAAGGTAATCCACATCATCCAAGTCCGAGTATGCCATTCTACCAACCCCCTCCAAACGATCGTTGTGAATTGCCTTAGGCTGGTATGAAGAGTTTCAATGATCTTTGAATCAAAAGTAATTCTTTTTGCCACTTAAGATAATAATCTACGAATCACCCTCCTCCAGGATGTTTCGTCGTGGTATCATGGCAACTCAACTCCTCGCTACGTTGACAATCGTTTACCACCCTCTTAAGCGTGAAATTGTTGTCTACCTAGTGAACCCTCGTCATCTGTTCCACTCCATCCCTCTAGAGGTGTGCTTCGTCTCTCAGCTCGAGAGATGTTGTTATGTCTCATTCCGTGAGTTGTTCGATCTTCAAGAAGATCGACCCTTCTAGAGTCTCCCTCTTCCCTCCATGTCATGCTGACAGGATTTCTTAGAGCAAGACGACAAGACAAAGATGGTGTTCAAATCAACGTTCATTTGAAGTGCACCCTGGATCGTGAAGTTTGTGCTAGGTCGCGTTCCCCCTCCACCTTACCCTACGCTTGAATCTCGAGACGAGATTCTTGTTTAGTGGGGGTGAGTTGTCACATCCCTAGCTTCTGGCATTGCTCTAGGTTAGCTTCATGTGTGCATCATGTCTATATTTTGAAATTTGAATTGAGGAATTTTCAAAAGCCTCAGGAAACCTCTGAAAATAACCAACAATTAAATCTTCTCAAATGTGTCCAAGAAAATGTTCCTGTTACTCCATAAAAATATTGGTAAGAGGTAAAATTTAAACCAATATTTTTGGAGTCACAGAGATAATTATTTTGGCCATTTGAATTAATCCAATAACTACTTGCTTTGGATTTATATTTAATATATATTAAATATGACTCCAATAATTCTGGAAGTTTGTGAGTGGCATTGTATATATTTTAGCAAGCCACATAAAAATCTACAGAATTTATTTAAATGATTTAGTTGTTAAACTAAATCAAAACAAACAGAACAAAAATAGAAAATAGTAAATAAAAGCAGAGAGAGAGTTTTACCTCAGCTTACCTCGCAGCCCACCTGGCCCAACTCCAGTGGCCCAGCCGGCCCAGCCCACCTCCTCCCCCTTGTCCTCTTCCTCCTCTGCCAGGAGGACGAACAGAGGCGAGGCGTGGCGCGCGCCGACGCTGCCTCGGCCACCTCCTGCTTCCCCCTGGCCACCTCCTGCTTCCTCTCGTCGCCCTGGACCCCGTCCGCGACGCCACGCACCCCCCCCAGGCCTCTCACTCTCTCCCCGAGCTCCTCTCCTCCTCTGGCTCTCTCGCGCGCAGCCACCGAACACACCCGCCGCCGCCGACGAGCTTCCCCGTGGCCACCGGCCACCCCTAGCCTCGTCGATGCGCCCAGGAGCTCCCCCTCGACCCCTCCTTCCTCCCCACCGACCCACGGCCCTACGGACGCGCCACAACGCCGCCGGCATCGCCGTTTCCATCGCCGGCCGCCGAGGATCTTCACCGTCAATTCGCCACCATCGTCGCTTCCCCGAGCTCGCTGACCCTCCCTGCACGATCCCCGTGAGTCCCTGCTTCGTTTCCCCCTAACCCCAAGCCCGATTTCGAGCTCTAGCCGCCCCCTCTACCGGAGCCGAGATGCTCCGCCGCACGGACTCGTCGCCGGCGAAGCCCCGGTGACCAAATGGCCCCGCGCGTGCGTCCGTTGCACTCGCAACGACCCGTGGAGCAACGCTAGCGTGGCAGCTAGCTTGTTTGCAAGCCGCAGCGCTAACCCCGCACCCACCCGAGCTCCGGCCGCCGCCTCGGGCTCCATTCCGGCGAACCCCGGCCACCCCCGCACCTCCCGTTGGCCCCCCTAGATGCGCACGGGCACGGGCTACCCTCTGGTGCCCTTGGCTTGGCCCAAAACCCCTCGCAGCGCCACTCCGGCGAGCTCCCGCCGCAGTTTTGGTCGTCGCCGGCCGAACTCCGGCGACTGCCGACGTGGCACGCCTAATTAGCACTAATGACCCTGTTAAACTAACCCCCGTGACACTGACAGTGGGCCCCGTAGTGGGTCAAAGCCCGGGTCAACGCGGGATTAGCCCCTGTGTCACTGACGTGTGGACCCCACACGTCAGGTTTGACCCGAGCCGGCCCCTGTTGACTTGCTGACGTCATGCCAACGTCATGCTGACGCAGTAATGCTTTCTGGATTTAATTTAATTCTGAAATTCCAGAAAAATGCCTAAAACTTCCAAAATTCATAGAAAATTAACCGTAACTCCAAATTAAATAATTTATATATGAAAAATTATCAGAAAAATTCAAGGAATCCATCTGTACCATTTTCATGCATGTTAGAACAACTTATAGCTGCTGTTTAGCACAAATCAATTAAATGGCATTTGAATAATCACATATGGAGTTTGAATTTGAATCTTGTATTCAAACCAACTTCATTTAATCTGTTGCTAGTTGCATTAGCTCAAAACACATTCATTTTGCCATGTCATGATCATGCATCATATTGTGCATTGCATTGATTGTGTTCCTTTCTGTGTTGCCGGTATTTGTCCCCTTTCGATAGACGTGATACCGATGACGTGATCGTTGACACTGATGAAGACTCAATGTTATCTTCAGAAGTGCCAGGCAAGCAAAACCCCCTTGTTCATTCCGATAAAATCCCACTCTCTCGCTCCTGCTCTCTTTTACTGCATTAGGACAACAACGACATATTTGATACTTGCTGCGGTAGCTGAACCCTTTATCCTTTGCATGACCTGTCATTGCCACAGTAAATAGATGAAACCCACTAGCATGAGTAGGAGTTGTTTGAGCCCTGTTGTGCCTACTCATTCATGCTTGTTTGTCATGCCTGCTACTGCTTAGAGTTGAGTCAGGTCTGATTCATCGGGGATGAATCAGAGGCGTGTGAACATGTCCTACTGTGTGTGAGCTAAGTGTGTGAACACGATTTGGTAAAGGTAGCGGTGAGAGGCCATGTAGGAGTACATGGTGGGTTGTCTCATTGCAGCCGTCCTCAGGAACTGAGTTCTGTGTTTGTGATCCATGATCAGTTACTACCACACATTGGGCTCCGGGCGCTCCAAGCCCTCTCGACTTATTAATCAACTTGATCTCTGTCCAGGAGTTGCAACTAGTTTCTGGTGTTTGTAGGTAGTGTTAGTAGTCTACCAAGTGGCACCCGGTACAGGTGGGCTTGGGACAGACTAGGCACAGTGGCCCGGTGTACCAAGTGGCACCCGGTTGGTGGGCTTGGGAACCCTGCACACATCGTTTGGGGCCGTAAGCGACACCCCGGCCGGATCTCCTTGCGGATGGAACCCGAATAGGCGATAAACCTGGACTAGAGACTTGTTCGGTTAGTCAGGTCGTGGCCGACTCCCTCGCCCGGCTTCCGCTTGAAGGTTGCCGAGGTACATGACGTGTACAGGGCGGTAAGTGGCGAGAGCGTGTGTGAAGAAGTACACCCCTGCAGGGTTAACATCATCTATTCGAATAGCCGGATTCCTCGGATATGGAAACTTGGACCCCTTGCATAGTTCATAGACAAGTGAAAGTGGATACTCTAAAATACGCAAGATAAGCGTGAGTGCTATGGATGGCGTTCTCGTAGGGAGACGGGAGCGGATCCATAGTGGTGTATTGATATGGTGAATATGTGGACTCGTGTGCGCCACCTCAAAAGAGTCGCTTGCAGTCGTAGTTAGGATAGCCACCGAGTCAAAGCTGGCTTGCTGCAGTTAAACCCCACCACCCCTTTGTTGATAATGATGCATATGTAGTTAGCTCTGATGTAAGTCTTGCTGGGTACATTTGTACTCACGTTTGCCTATTTTATGTTTTTGCAGAGAGACTTCAGTCTCACTAGTAGTTCCACGTGGACTTCGACGTTTAGCTTGATACCTCAGCTACGATCTTGTGCCCTCGGCAGGATTTGGTAGATAGTCAGGCTTCTCAGCCTTTTTCATTTATAGATGTCTGTACTCAGACATGATAGCTTCCGCTTGTGCTTTGACTTGTATGCTCTGATTGTTGGGTCATGAGACCCATGTTTGTAATATCTCGCTCCTCGGAGCCTATTGATTAAATTACTTGAGTCGTAGAGTCATTTTGTGATGCCATGTTGTATTGCACATATCGAGCATATTGTGTGTATGTTATTGAAATGCTTGGTATGTGTGGGATCTGACATCTAGTTGTTTATCTTTAGTAGCCTCTCTTACCGGGAAATGTCTCCTAGTGTTTACCGCTGAGCCATGGTAGCTTGCTACTGCTCCGGAACACTTAGGCTGGCCGGCATGTGTCCTTCTTCGTTCCTGTGTCTGTCCCTTCGGGGAAATGTCACGCTTTGAGTACCGGAGTCCTGTTAGCCCGCTACGGCCCGGTTTACCGGAGTCCTGCTAGCCCAGTGCTACAGCCCGGACCCACTTGCTGATGACCGACACGTTCGAAGCTGGGTCATGAATGCCTGTCCCTGTAAGTCTGTGCCACTTTGGGTTTACGACTAGTCATGTCAGCCCGGGCTCCTTATCATATGGATGCTAGCGACACTATCATATACGTGAGCCAAAAGGCGCAAACGGTCCCGGGCAAAGGTAAGGCGACACCCGTGGGGATACCGTGCGTGAGGCCGCAAAGTGATATGAGGTGTTACCGGCTAGATCGATGTGACATCGAGTCGGGGTCCTGACACTCTGCTTCCCTCTGTGAAGGGCCTATATTTTACTTTTATGTATTTACTTTTATGCAAAGAGTCAAAGTTTTCCTTCTATTTCCTTTTTATTTTTCTCCTTTGGCAAGCATCATGTGGCGAGGAAAGATCTAGGCACATATGTCCAGTTGAATATAGATAGCATGAGTTATTATTGTTGACATCACCCTTGAGGTGAATATGTTGGGAGGCGAAACTATAAGCCCCTATCTTTCTATGTGTCCGGTTGAAACATTTTGCTCATGTGTACGCGGTGACTGTTAGCAATCATAGAAGACTATATGATGGTTGAGTATGTGGACTTGCCTAAAGGCTCCGATACGTGACCCTTCCTGAAAACATGATGAATTGTAGTTGCAAAGTTGACTGAGAACATAGTTTGTTGGTTTTTAATAGAGTTTTTTCTTTATACTTCGATTGTGTGATGAATTGTTACTTATTCATGAGAAGTCTATGATAAAAGTCTTGTTTTTAATTTTGTTGCTGCTATAATAATCTACATGATGCTTCTATGTCCGTATTTGGTTTTTATCGACACCTCTCTCTCAAAGCATGTGGACATGTTTTTTGATTTTGGTTTTCTCTTGAGGACAAGCGAGGTCTAAGCTTGGGGGAGTTGATACATCCATTTTGCATCATGTTTTGTTACTGTTATTTATAATGTTTTTATCCATAATAATGCTTTTTGGAGTAACTCTAATGCCTTTTCTCTCATAATATGCAGGGTATACACAAATAGGTAGAATTTCGGCAGCTGGAGATCTGGACCTGGAAAAGCTACGTTAGACTACCTATTCTGCACAACTCCAAATAAGTTGAAACTTCACGGAGATTTTTTATGGAATATTTGAGGAATATTGGAACAAATAACTACCAGAGGGGGCCCACCAGGTGGGCACAACCCACCTGGGCGCGCTAGGGAGCCCAGGTGCGCCCTGGTGGGTTGTGCTCACCCAGGCCCACCTCCAATGCCCATCTTCTGGTATATAGGTCATTTTGACATAGAAAAAAATAAGGAGAGGACTTTCAGGACGGAGCGCCACTGTCTCGAGGCGGAACTTGGGCATGAGCACTTTTGCCCTCTGATGGAGCGATTCCGCCGAGGGAACTTCCCTCCCGGAG
This sequence comes from Triticum aestivum, assembly GCF_018294505.1. Taxonomy (NCBI): domain Eukaryota; kingdom Viridiplantae; phylum Streptophyta; class Magnoliopsida; order Poales; family Poaceae; genus Triticum; species Triticum aestivum. The sequence continues at coordinate 451,564,426 of NC_057798.1, forward strand.
GGGGAAATCATCATCATCATCATCACCAACAACTCTCCCATCTTGGGGAGGACAATCCCCATCAACATGTTCAACATCACTGATAACCCGCAAGTATATGTGATAGTTGTAGCCTCTTTCGATAAGTAAGAGTATCGAACCCAACGAGGAGCTAAAGGTAGAACAAATACTCTCTCAAGTCCTATCAGCCACTGATACGACTCTAGGCACGCTTGACGTTCGCTTAACCTAGAACAAGTATGAAACTAGAAGTACTTTGTAGGTGTGATAGGATAGGTTTGCAAGATAATAAAGAACACATAAATAAAAAGTAGGGGCTGTTTAGATAAAGAAGTAATAAAGTAAATATAGCGAGTGTAGAAAAGTGGTGGTAGGAGTTGTGAAATTGTCCCTAAGCAATTGACTATGTTATTAGACCGGTAATCACTATTGCAATTCTATTTGAGGGAGAGGCATAAGCTAACATACTTTCTCTACTTGGATCATATGCACTTATGATTGGAACTCTAGCAAGCATCTGCAAATACTAAAGATTCATTAAGGTAAAACCCAACCATAGCATTAAAGTATCAAGTCCCCTTTATCCCATACGCAAACAACCTACTTACTCGGGTATGTGCTTCTGTCACTCACGCCACCCACCATAAGCAAATCATAAACATATTGCAAACCCTACAGAGGGAATCCCTTACGCTTGCGCGACACGGAGGGCACAATAGGACAACACCAATAATAAAACATGCAACTCAAACCAATCATAGCAATTCATCAGTCACCGATAGGACAACGAAAATGTACTCAAACATCATAGGATGGCAACACATCATTGGAAAATAATATGAAGCATAAAGCACCATGTTCAAGTAGAGGGTACAGCGGGTTGCGGGAGAGTGGACCGCTGAATATAGATGGGGGAAGGTGATGGAGATGTTGGTGAAGATGATGACGGTGTTGGTGAAGATCGCGGTGATGATGATGGCCCCCGGCAGCGCTCCGGCGCCACCGCAAGCAAGGGGGAGAGAGGCCCCCTTATTCTTCTTCTTCCTTGACCTCCTCCCTAAATGGGAGAAGGGTTTCCCCTCTGGTCCTTGGATCCCATGGCTTGGGAGGGGCGAGAGCCCCTCTGAGATTGGATCTATCTCTCTGTTTCTGCGTTCTCTGATTCTACCCCTTCACTGTTTCCTTTATATCTGGAGATCCGTAACTCCGATTGGGGTGAATCTTTCGCCCAGATTTTTCTCATATAATTAGCTTTCTTGCGGCAAAAGAAGAGCATCAAACGCCTTATGAGGGGGCCAGGAGAGTCCAGGGCATGCCTGCCTCCCTGGGGCGCGCCCACTATCTCCTGGCCCCCTCGGGCACCGTCTCGCATTGATTTTACTTCCCAAAAATCATAAATATTCCAAAATAATTATCCGTCCATTTTTATCCCGTTTGGACTCCATTTGATATGGGTTTTCTGTGAAACAAAAAATATGCAACAGACAGGAACTAGCACTGGGCACTGGATCAATATGTTGGTACCAAAAATAATATAAAAAGTTTCCAAAAGTATATGAAAGTTGAAGAATATTGGCATGGAACAATCAAAAATTATAGATACGACGGAGACGTATCAATCACCATCTCATCTCAAACCATAGTTCATCTCTTATGTTCAGTCTAGTTACAAGAACTATAGATTGGTGCTTGTGGGTGACTGATGTCTACTACACAACCTTCTTCTTGTAGACGTTGTTGGGCCTCCAAGTGCAGAGGTTTGTAGGACAGTAGCCAATTTCCCTCAAGTGTATGACCTGAGGTTTACAATCCGTAGGAGGCGTAGGATGAAGATGGTCTCTCTCAAGCAACCCTGCAACCAAATAACAAAGAGTCTCTTGTGTCCCCAACATACCCAATACAATGGCAAATTGTATAGGTGCACTAGTTTGGCGAAGAGATGGTGATACAAGTGCAATATGGATAGTAGATATAGGTTTTTGTAATCTGAAATTATAAAAACAGCAAGGTAATTAATTATAAAAGTGAGCGTAAACGGTATTGCAATGCAAGGAAATAAGGCCTAAGGTTCATACTTTCACTAGTGCAAGTTCTCTCAACAATAATAACATAATTGGATCATATAACTATCCCTCAACATGCAACAAAGAGTCACTCCAAAGCCACAAATAGCGGAGAACAAACGAAGAGATTATGGTAGGGTACGAAACCACCTCAAAGTTATCCTTTCTGTTCTATCTATTCAAGAGTCCGTAGTAAAATAACATGAAGCTATTCTTTCCGTTCAATCTATCATAGAGTTCATACTAGAATAACACCTTAAGACACAAATCAACCAAAACCCTAATGTCACCTAGATACTCCATTGTCACCTCAAGTATCTGTGAGCATGATTATACGATATGCATCACAGAATCTCAGATTCATCTATTCAACCAACACAAAGTACTTCAAAGAGTGGCCCAAAGTTTCTACCGGAGAGTCAAGATGAAAACATGTGCCAACGCCTATGCATAGGTTCATGGGCGGAACCCGCAAGTTGATCACCAAAACATACATCAAGTGGATCACGTGATATCCCATCATCACCACAGATAAGCATGGCAAGACATACATCAAGTGTTCTCAAATCCTTAAAGACTCACTCCGATAAGATAACTTCAGGAGGAAAACTCAATTCATCACAAGAGACTAGATGGGGAGAAACATCATAAGATCCAACTATAATAGCAAAGCTCGCGATACATCAAGATCGTGACATAGGGAGAACACGAGAGAGAAAGAGAGAGAGATCAAACACATAGCTACTGGTACATACCCTCAGCCCCGAGGGTGAACTACTCCCTTCTCGTCATGGAGAGCGCCCGGATGATTAAGATGGCCACCGGTGAGGGATCGCCCCTCCGGCAGGGTGCCGGAACGGGCTCCCGAGAGGTTTTTGGTGGCTAAAGAGGCTTGCGGCAGCGGAACTCCCGATCTATCTTCGTATTCGATGGTTTTAGGGTATATGGGAATATATAGGTGAAAGAAGTCGGTCGAGGGAGACACGAGGGGCCCACGAGACAGGAGGGCGCGCCCAAGGGGGTGGGCACGCCCTCCTATCTCCTGGCCTCCTTGAAGCTTCCCTGGCTTGTACTCTAAGTCTCTCGGATCATGTTCGTTCCAAAAATCACGCTCCCGAAGGTTTCATTCCGTTTGGACTCCGTTTGATATTCCTTTTCTTCGAAACACTGAAATAGGCAATAAAACAACAATATGGGTTGGGCCTCCGGTTAATAGGTTAGTCCCAAAAGTAATATAATAGTGTATAATAAAGCCCATAAACATTCAAAACAGATAATAATATAGCTTGAATGCTTCATAAATTATAGATACGTTGGAGACGTATCAGCATACCCAAGCTTAATTCCTGCTCGTCCTCGAGTAGGTAAATGATAAAAGAAAGAATTTATGAAGTGTGAATGCTAGCAGGTGCACAAGTTTGATCAATGATAATTTCAATCACCTTTTCTAGCATCATTATATGTCATAACAGTAGTTCATCTCATAAAACTCCTCAAGATCAAGTAACAAGCTATTCACATGTTAAAGAATAGACCATAAACTTTCTTGAAAACTAGCAAACTTCATTCTTAGTCATCAAACAATTACAATTCATCTTATTTTCAGGAAGGGTCTATGTCAGAGCTTTGATTAGCAAACTCCACACACTCAACTATCATATAGTCTTCTATGATTGCTAACACTATGCAATACTAATGGTTATGGAGTTTTAATCAGACACTGAGAAAGATAGGGACTTACAGTGTTGCCTCCCAATGTATTCACCTTTGGGTGATGTCAACAATAATAGTTCATGCTAACTTACATCCAGTTGGATATATATATATCAGGATCTTTCCGACACGAGGTGCTTGCCAAAGGATAAAATGAAAAAGGGAAAGATGAAGATCACCTTGACTCTTGCATAAAGTAAAGGACATAAAGTAAAAGATAGGCCCTTCACAGAGGGAAGCAGAGGTTGTCATGCGCTTTTATGGTTGGATGCACAAAATCTTAATGCGAAAGAATGTCACTTTATATTGCCACTTGTATATGGACCTTTATTATGCAGTCCGTCGCTTTTATTGCTTCCATAACAAGATCGTATAAAGCTTATTTTCTTCACACTAATAGATCATACATATTTAGAGAGCAATTTTTATTGCTTGCACCAATGGCAACTTACTTGAAGGATCTTACTCAATCCATAGGTAGGTATAGTGGACTCTCATGGCAAAACCTGGGTTTAAGGATATTTGGAAGCACAAGTAGTATCTCTACTTGGTGCAAGGAATTTGGCTAGCATGAGGGGGAAAGGCAATCTCAACATGTTTGAATGATCCATGAAAATATACTTTAACTAAGATGTGAGAAAACATAACCCATTACATTGTCTTCCTTGTCCAACATCAACTCTTTAGCACGTCATACTTAATGAGTGCTCACAATTATAAAAGATGTCTAAGATAATATATTTATATGTGAAATCTCTCTTCCTTCAATATTCTTTCATGAATTGTTCAAATGACCAATACAATGCTTGCTAACCTTCAATAAATTTACAACCTCTACTTCTTAGATGTGAAGTCATTACTCCCCATGGGATAAGCAAACGAAACATATATAATTTCAGATTTATGACATTCAACTCATTCAACCATTTACTCAGAGGATATAAGTGAAGCACACGAGTAAATGACAAACTACTCCAAAAAGATATAAGTGAAGATCAATGAGTAGATAAATAATTATGTAGCTATGTGAAGACTCTCTCTCATTCAAGAATTTCAGATCTTGGTACTTTATTCAAACAACAAGCAAATACTAACAAAAGAAAATGACACTCCAAGCAAAACACATATCATGTGGTGAATAAAAATATAGCTCCAAGTAAAGTTACCGATGAACGAAGACGAAAGAGGGGATGCCATCTGGGGCATCCCCAAGCTTAGGCTCTTGGTTGTCCTTGAATATTACCTTGGGGTGCCTTGGGAATCCCCAAGATTAGGCTCTTGCCACTCCTTATTCCATAGTCCATCGAATCTTTACCCAAAACTTGGAAACTTCACAACACAAAACTCAACAGAAAACTCGTAAGCTCCGTTAGTATAAGAAAATAAAACCACCACTTAGGTACTGTAATGAACTCATTCTAAATTCATATTGTGTAATATCTACTGTATTCCAACTTATCTATGGTTCATACCCTCCGATACTACTCATAGATTCATCAAAATAAGCAAACAACACATAGAAAACAGAATCTGTCAAAAATAGAACAGTCTGTAGTAATCTGTATCAAACGTATACTTCTGGAACTCCAAACATTCTACCACATTAGGAAGTCATAAAAAATTTGTGTACCAATCCAGATAAAAACTAATCAGATCAGAAGCACGTTTCTATGAATTAACAAAACTAATTTACTGGGTACAAAAGTTTCTGATTCTCAGCAGGATCAACACAACTATCACCGTAAGCTATCCTAAAGGTCTTACTTGGCACTTTATTGAAGCAAAATCTATAAAACATGATTACTACAGTAGCATAATCATGTGGACACACAAAAACAGTAAGGGTAAATATTGTGTTGTCTCCCAACAAGCACTTTTCTTTAATGCCTTTCTAGCTAGGCATGATGATGACAATGATGCTCACATAACAGATAAGAATTGAAACATAACAGGAGCATCATGAAGCATATGACTAGCACTTTTAAGTCTAACCCTCTTCCTATTCATAGGGATTTTGTGAGCAAACAACTTATGAGAACAATAATCAACTAGCATAGGAAGGTAAAACAAGCATAGCTTCAAAATTTTCAACACATAGGGAGGAAACTTGATATTATGGCAATTCCTACACGCATATGTTCCTCCCTCATAATGATTTTCAGTAGCATCATGAATGAATTCAACAATATAACCAGCACCTAAAGCATTCTTTTCATGATCTACAAGCATAGAAAATTTACTACTCTCCACATAAGCAAAATTCTTCTCATGAATAGTAGTGGGAGCAAACTCAAAAAAATAATTATCATGTGAGGTATAATCCCATTGAAAACTAAAATCATGATGACAAGTTTCATGGTTATAATTATTCTTAATAGCATACAAGTCATCACAATAATCATCATAGATAGCAACTTTGTTCTCATAATCAATTGGGACCTCTTCCGAAATAGTGGATTCATCACTAAATAAAGTCATGACCTCTCCAAATCCACTTTCATAATTATCACAATAATATTCAACATCCTCCAAAATAGTGGGATCATTACTTCCTAAAGTTGACACTCTTCCAAACCCACTTTCATCAATATAATCATCATAAATAGGAGGCATGCTTTCATCATAATAAATATTCTCATCAAAACTTGGGGGAGAAAAAATATCATCTTCATCAAGCATAACTTCCCTAAGCCTGTGGCTTTGCATATCATTAGCATCATGGATATTCAAGGAATTCATAACATTGCAATCACGCTCATCATACAATCTAGTACCAAACATGTTGTGGAATTGTCACGACAGATGTCCTTTAGTGTGAGGACTTAGTCGCGAGGCCAACGCATCCATGTGGTAGCTTGAGAGGGGTTGGGCGGAATCGAGAGACTCTAGGTGGATCATCACACAAGACGAGGATTTAGACTGCTTCGGGCCCCGGGAAACATCATCCGGAATAGCCCTGCATGTTGTTTGAGGCTAGGTCTCATTATGCTCATCGAGAGTCGCCGCATAAGCCGGCTCCCCCTTTGTGTCTAGCCCTAGATATTGTTTCTTGTTTTTTCTCTCCTCTTTGGGGTGCCCTGCCCCTCCTTATTTAAGTTAGAGGCGTGGGTTACATGTGGAGTCAAAATAGGATTAGGACTAGCCTATCTTGTACTACAAGCCGGATACAAGTCCGGGTCTTGATTCCTTGTAAGGAAGATATTCCTCACGCCTTTCCTCTTAAACCGGCCTACCATAACGTAAGTAGGCCTTCTTGGCCTTGAGCCTCCTGGGCCCCCGGGTCTTGTCGCTCCTCTGATTCGCTTGCCAGGTCACCCTTAAGTCGCCAGGATCGGGCGGGTCACTTAGTGTGTTGTCCAGCCAGGGCGGGTCATTAGTGAGTCGCCAAGTCCGGCCGGGTTATACTTCCGGCCGGGTTACACCGCGGGGTATATCCCCAACATTAGCCCCCAAGTTTAGCTTGGATTTATCCATGGTAAACTTATGCTGCAAAATAAACACAGGAACAAATTTTACAGGTTGTGCTCCGGGTTAAGAATTCTTGTAAACCGGCACCTGAACCTCCTTAAGTCCTTGTCATTTCCTTCTTCTAGAAAATTCGGGTCAATAGACCAGCTTCACAATCAATTTGCTTGTAGAAGAAATATTGTAAACAAATAATCCATTTGAGTCGGCTTCCAAAGTGTCGGCTTAAAAAATATAGGTCTTGAAATACTCATCTGATTTTCAACCGGCTTAAAGATGTAGATCTTGCCGAGTTATAATTTCCAAAATCTCCGGGTTATAAAAGACTAATGAGGCCGAGTCATAGTTATTGTTGACACTGGGTCATATAATTGATCTTCCTGATTTACTCAAAGCTGAGAGGTTTGAAGATTTTCCTTCTTTATATGCATAATACCTATAGCCCCCAAGTCTTAAGAGGAGAACATAGTGATAACTTAAGACTTGCTTCAATATAAGTGTTGCAACCTTGAAGAAATCCGAGTTATTCATCTCAATCATTAGTCATAAACTGAATATTCCACATATATAGCCCCCAAGTACCGGGTTGTCATGCTTGCAGAAACCTGGGACTTTTAATTGCCTTATGCTCATAAAAACTTCCCACCGTGTAGCCCCCAAGGGTCGGGTCATTATGCAATAATGAGCAGGGACTTTGAAGATATAACCATGTAAACTTGAACAACAAACGTGCAGCCCCCAAGGGCCGGCTTAGTAAGATAATACTGAGCTGGGACTTTGTATATAATTTATTGATAATAACATCATATAATATAATCTCCACCATAGGGCTTGAACCCACGTCCACAGGGTTAAGAGCTTTGCGCTTTACCAACTGAGTAGTAGACCCTTGAATATAATGGATTTAAGACTTGTGTACCTTGAATTATTGACATGAGCAATCGGTAGCCCCCAAGGGCCGGATCATTACAATGTGATGAGTCGGGTCTTCAATAAGTTGAGCAAAAAATGACTTTGCATTAGCCTCCAAGTGTCATGGTGCATGCTGGCAGCGACATGGGACTTGCATATTTGATGTAATTTCAACTTGAATAATGTAGCCCCCAAGTGTCAGGTCATAAGCCTACAGCGACCCGGGACTATTCCCTCTATTGTAAAAATAAATCATGTCCATTAATAAAATAATAACCATTGCGCTGAAGCGACTTTGAAGACCTCCATCATAATATTGGCTATTGATAACCATAATAAGAATCCAGCCATGTTGGCTATTAAAGATTTGAATAATATAATCCGGTATGAAAACCTCAATCATTTAATATCATCATGAAAATCCAGCCAGTTTTGGCTATTAAAGATTTGAATACCTCACTGGTTGACAAGTAAATCCAGAGTTTAAATAACTGGCGGCTCTTGGCCGATGACGACTTAATGCGCATTCATTGTAAGCCAGAATTTTGTAACCCGGTGGCCTATAGCCCTTGAGAAAATCAATAATTGATAACCCTTTTGAGACACCAATTTCAGTGATGAGCTTGGACTGGAGCATTTATATAAGTCATAGTTCTGCAAATCCTGCATAGAGTTTATACAACATACGCCCTAGCGACTTCACGTCAAAAGCCAGGGAGGGTAATCACCCAAATGTAGTCTTATTATGCACACAAGTAGATCACAAGATCCCTATGATCCTTTGAATGATACCGCCGGTTTATGTGACCCGGACAGTGAAGTTGATAACTCAACTCTGTAAGAGCCGGCACATACGATATTTGTGACAACTCAAATACTTGCGATTGTATAAAGCTGTACAAGAAACAGACAAAATTTTGAGGCTTCTGATTCGAATACGATCAGTAAGCCATTCCAAAGGGGTTAAGCTAAGATTCAAATACGATCATATAGCCCCCAGTGGGTTTGGCGATGCCGATCAAGAGGGTATTGACAGCTATGTTCTCTTTGGTTCGAATACGACCTATGTTTGAACAGGAAGCCCCCAAATGACCTTAAGAGTTGTTTAGCGACGCTGATTCGAATACGATCCACATCGATCCACAAAGGGGTTGAGCTATGATTCGGATACGATCAAGAAGCCCCCAAGTAGGTTCAGCAGTTTGCTAATCAAAAGGGTATCGGCAGCTATGTTCTCTTTGGTTCGAATACGACCTATGTTTGAACAGGAAGCCCTAAGTGACCATATAAATTTTGGCATTGTGCCGATCAAGAGGTTACTGATAGCTATGCCCGATGAGCAGGAAGGCCCCAAGTGACCATAATAAGATAAGCCGTAAGGCATGATACCTATGTTTGAACCACGCATCACGGCAGCAAGTTCTTTTTGGCACCCTTTATTCTTTCTGAGAACTCGAACTTGCGGGAGATTAATTCTTTTTGAACCGGAAGTTTAAACCGGATTTGAAAGCTTCACAACTTTGAGAGAGATAAATTTACCTTGAGCCGGATTTGAGAGCTTCAAAGCCTTGCGGTAAATAAATTTCCCTTGAACTGGTTTTTAAACCAGATATTAAGAGTGTCAATGCTTGTGGGAGAGAGATGTCTCTTGAACCGGAATTTAAACCAGAGTCCTTCTTTGTAAGCCGGAAATTTTCTAACGGCCTTTAAATTTTTCACCAATATAGCGATAGCCTCTGGAACCGGGTTACCTTCCCTCCAATGACCCGGAGTTCTTGAATCCATTGAAACCGGAAATTTTGCCGAGCCATACCATTGTAGCCCCCGAGTCTCAAGATGACTCAAAGAGTTGGCTTGAGATTCTCCATATTTGACCATAGCAGAAGGTGTATATCATTGGTGTTGATAACGCGCTGTGAATCCACAGAAGGTTGAGGTGACTGCGGCGGGTTATAAATGATCCCGTATGAACTGTGTCAGCAACTCGGCCAATGGTTCCTTCCAACTGGCTGTTTGAAGTTAACCAAACCGTAGTGACGGCGACTTGTGCGTCTGCCCATTGAATCATCCAGTGCAGAGGCGGCTGATAATACATGATAATTTACCTCCAATTTGTTGGAAGAAAGCCGGGCTTCCCAAGTAGTGACTTGCTCATACTCAATAAACAACTCATGCATATAGGTGCGGCCCGATGTGTTGATGTAGACCAGGCCATGAGAGACGGACGGTAAAGACGACTGCAACATCTGAGGCGGCACACACAGATAAACCGGCCGTGGCGTTGTAAGCCGGTGCGGACGGGCAAGTTGTCCTCCTCGTTGTAAGCCGGCGTGGTCGCAAGAGACGGCCACGGCATTATAAGCCGGTGCGGGAGTCCGTTGAGCAACCACGACCACTTGTGCCAAAGATGTTGGTGCGCCTCCATCTCCGCGGTATAATATCATTTTTTGTCATAAATAATTGCCCTGCATAAACAATATTGCAGACCAAGGCAAAGATAAACTTGTTCTTTGACAAAAAACAACATGTGTTAATAAAACAAACTTGGATGGATATCACCTGATTTGTTTGGACGACGAATGATCCGTTTATCGCGACAGAGGTGGCTCAGGTAGACCAGCGACTCAATATAGTTCCGGCAGGTTGATGTAAATTAAGTTGCACGGGCGGCGACTTGCACACACCTGTTCCATTAGTAAGCGGGCGTAGACACCGGTGCGTGATGGTGCTGACGTACACTTCATAGGCACAACATGGCACCACCTTTGCTGAAATTTTGACTGGTTGCGCAACCAGCGAGCAGTACCATGCTCTTTTGTCTGCACGTACCAACTGTTTTCTTGATTGATTTTTCTTTCACGTTGTTGGTTCCAGAGTCCATAAAACCTTGAATTTTGTGCCAAATAATTATACTTAAAGTAGCTTGCTTTGGACTTGTGGCTGCTAGAAACCGGCGTGACCGCATGAGCTTGTGCTCATACTTGATCTGCTATAACCACTGCAGACCTGGGATATTTGCAGCCTCGTGTACGATGCGGCCATTGCAGGACCTGCTGTAGTTAAAACGGGCGGCGGTTCGGCACTGCTGTGGTTGCCGCTGCAGGGGAATCCGGCCATGGCTATGCACAAAGGCAGACGGCGGCTCACGGCGGCGGAGTGACCCAGAGGCACGCCAGCCACGGCGACTCGATGCAACGGGGAAGACCGTGATGACCGTGAGGTGACTTCAAAAACCGGGTTTCACTGAGGTGGAAAAAAATTCTTGTCAGTGCGCTATCACGGAGCAACATCACCTTGTTGGGTATAATCGTAGAGACCCTAGGGCATGGATCAAGCATCTCCTTAGTTCTCTTTGTTCTTATCTTTAGACAACTGGACGGGAAGTTGGTAATCCTCTAAGGTCACTACGTCATAGAATCCGATCGGGAGATACCACTTCTCATCATCACGGCTCCTGGTCCTTTTATCTTCTATGTGCATGTGCGGATGTGCCTCACGCGTATTTTTTTCTCATTCGGTTGGCAATTATTTTTCTCACGTTTTCCGTGTTACGTGCTTGGCCCATGCATTTATAGATACCTGCATTCAACCTACATTTCCCTCCTCTATTTCTCTATGTGCCTTGTGCATACATACAAAATAATTAGTTAATCGGGTTGCCCATCGGGTAACCCATGGGTGTAGGCTTGTACCCATATCCTACCCATCACTAATCGGGTTGCCCGTGGGTCGTACCCATGGATGCACACGGAGACCCATACCCTACCCATTCAGGTCGGGTGCCCATGGGCGAGTGTACCCATGGGTCGAATTGCCGGGTTGAATCAAGGGCACGACTCCAAAGTCTGCTCAACCAATTAGCATCAGGAACCTGGACGCTCCCAAGGGACAAGATGGAGGTGGCATCCAGTGACACGAGGACGGTGAAGCAGAGCCGTGGAGGTGGAAACGAGATTGTTGCATCCTGGTGCGAGCGGGGAACAGTGCCAGAAGTAAGTCGGTGCCCTCGTCGTGGTACAAGGCGAGTCAACGGCGACGTTGGTTTATAAGAGTCGGCGAGTCACAGCGGCAGACTGAGAGCTTTGGCATGAATCGCACGGACGGGGCGCGCAGTGGTGCAAACCGGCACAGGGCGCATGTGATGCAACAGTGGCGCGAAGCAAAGGGCGGGCCGACCGGCTTGCAGGCAAAGGAGAATCGGCAGGTTGGCGTGACCACGGGGGCGCGGTCGAGCACCGAGGCGAGGGTGCACAGCGACGGGCGTGGACGCAGACCACAGCAGCAGCTTGATGAAGAACAAGGTGCTTGGGGTGACTCGGAGATGGTGTCAGGTGGCGACTCGGAGGCGGAAACGGTCGGCGATGTAGAGACGAGGCGGCTTGAGAGGCTGATTCGTAGCACGGCGGCGACTAACGAACGAATCTGCGAAAGTGGCCGTATCCATTCCTGAGTCATGGCCATATCCAATTCCAGGTCTGGGCCCCTTTCTTTTTTTGGATCTAGTGGACCACTTGATACCCTCGATTGATGGATCTTGGCTTTGATGGATGGTCAGATACTACAAACAACAATTGCTGAAAAAAGTTGACCGCGTGCCCTCCATTGCATGGTCGTACGCGGATGAATTTCCTGTTGGTTTCGATGGGTCGCGTTGTGTTGCCGGCGGCGCACAGAACGTCAAACCCTAATTATCTTTTATCTCAATCTGGTCTCTGTTATTCTGGCCGCTCGTCCTGTAGACGATGTAAATCCTTTGTATCGGCTCTTTCCTCATCCAGCTAATCGCAAGCTTATCGATCCCTTGAAGTGATCCCTCCAAGAACTCAACACCACCGTGCGGCAGCCCTACGGTGGGCGCCAACTGTCGTGGAATTGTCACGGTAGATGTCCTTTAGTGTGAGGACTTAGTCGCGAGGCCAATGCATCCATGTGGTAGCTTGAGAGGGGTTGGGCGGAATCGAGAGACGCTAGGCGGATCATCACACAAGATGAGGATTTAGACAGCTTCGGGCCCCGGGAAACATCATCTAGAATAGCCCTACTTGCTGTTTGAGGCTAGGTCTCATTATGTTCATCGAGAGTCACTGCATAAGCCGGCTCCCCCTTTGTGTCTAGCCCTAGATATTGTTTCTTGTTTTTTCTCTCCTCTTTGGGGTGCCCTGCACCTCCTTATATAAGTTAGAGGGTCGGGTTACATGTGGAGTCAAAATAGGATTAGGACTAGCCTATCTTCTACTACAAGCCGGATACAAGTCCGGGTCTTGATTCCTTGTAAGGAAGATATTCCTCACGCCTTTCCTCTTAAACCGGCCTACCATAACGTAAGCCGGCCTTCTGGGCCTTGAGCCTCCTGGGGCCCCGGGTCTTGTCGCTCCTCTGATCCGCTTGCCAGGTCACCCTTAAGTCGCCAGGATCGGGCGGGTCACTTAGTGTGTTCTCCAGCCAGGGCGGGTCATTAGTGAGTCGCCAAGTCCGGCCGGGTTATACTTCCGGCCGGGTTACACCGCGGGGTATATCCCTGACAAAACATTTTATAGACTTCTTCTTCTAGACTTGAGCACAATTTTCCTTTTCATCATACTCACGAGAGATATTAAAAAGATGAAGCGTATGAGACAAACTTAACTCCTTTTTTTGTAGTTTTATTTTATAAACTAAACTAGTGATAAAACAAGAAACAAAAAGATTCGATTGCAAGATCTAAAGATATACCTTCAAGCACTCACCTCCCCAACAACGGCGCCAGAAAAGAGCTTGATGTCTAATACACAACCTTCTTCTTGTAGACGTTGTTGGGCCTCCAAGTGCAGAGGTTTGTAGGACAGTAGAAAATTTCCCTCAAGTACATGACCTAAGGTTTATCAATCCGTAGGAGGCATAGGATGAAGATGGTCTCTCTCAAGAAACCCTGCAACCAAATAACAAAGATTCTCTTGTGTCCCCAACACACCCAATACAATGGCAAATTGTATAGGTGCGCTAGTTCGGCGAAGAGATGGTGATACAAGTGCAATATGGATAGTAGATATAGGTTTTTGTAATCTGAAATTATAAAAACAGCAAGGTAACTAATGATAAAAGTGAGCGTAAACGGTATTGCAATGCTAGGAAACAAGGCCTAAGGTTCATACTTTCACTAGTGCAAGTTCTCTCAACAATAATAACATAATTAGATCATATAACTATCCCTCAACATGCAACAAAGAGTCACTCCAAAGCCACTAATAGCGGAGAACAAACGAAGAGATTATGGTAGGGTACGAAACCACCTCAAAGTTATCCTTTCTGTTCTATCTATTCAAGAGTCCATGGTAAAATAACATGAAGCTATTCTTTCCGTTCAATCTATCATAGAGTTCATACTAAAATAACACCTTAAGACACAAATCAACCAAAACCCTAATGTCACCTAGATACTCCATTGTCACCTCAAGTATCCGTGGGCATGATTATATGATATGCATCACACAATCTCAGATTCATCTATTCAACCAACACAAAGTACTTCAAAGAGTGCCCCAAAGTTTCTACCGGAGAGTCAAGACGAAAACATGTGCCAACCCCAATGCATAGGTTCATGGGCGGAACCCGCAAGTTGATCACCAAAACATACATCAAGTGGATCACGTGATATCCCATTGTCACCACAGATAAGCACGGCAAGACATACATCAAGTGTTCTCAAACCCTTAAAGACTCAATCCGATAAGATAACTTAGAGGAAAACTCAATTCATCACAAGAGAGTAGAGGGGGAGAAACATCATAAGATCCAACTATAATAGCAAAGCTTGCGATACATCAAGATCATGCCATAGAGAGAACACGATAGAGAGATCAAACACATAGCTACTGGTACATACCCTCAGCCCTGAGGGTGAACTACTCCCTCCTCGTTATGGAGAGTGCCCGGATGATTCAGATGGCCACTGGTGAGGGATCCCCCCTCCGGCAGGGTGCCGGAACAGGCTCCCGAGAGGTTTTTGGTGGCTACAGAGGCTTGCGGCGGCGGAACTCCCGGTCTATCTTCGTATTCAATGGTTTTAGCGTATATGGGAATATATAGGTGAAAGAAGTCGGTCGAGGGAGCCACGAGGAGCCCACGAGATAGGGGCACGCGCCCAAGGGGGTGGGCGCGCCCTCCTATCTCCTGGCCTCCTCGAAGCTTCCCTGGCTTGTACTCCAAGTCTCCCGGATCATGTTCATTCCAAAAATCACGCTCCTGAAGGTTTCATTCCGTTTGGACTCCGTTTGATATTCCTTTTCTTCGAAACACTGAAATAGGCAATAAAACAGCAATATGGGCTGGGCCTGCGGTTAATAGGTTAGTCCCAAAAGTAATATAATAGTGTATAATAAAGCCCATAAACATTCAAAATAGATAATAATATAGCATGAATGCTTCATAAATTATAGATACGTTGGAGACGTATCAGTGGCTAGTAGTGTTGATTACATCTTGTAGTTGATTACTATATGGTTTATTTGGTGGAAGATTATATGTTCAGATCCATTATGCTATTTAATAACCCTCTTATCATGAGCATGATTATTATTTTTGAGTAGTTACTTTTGTTCTTGAGGTCATGAGAGAAATCATGTTGCAAGTAATCATGTGAACTTGATATGTGTTTGATATTTTGATAGTATGTATGTTGTGATTCCCTTAGTGGTGTCATGTGAACGTCGACTACATGACACTTTACCATATTTGGGACTAAGGGAATGCATTGTGGAGTAGCAATTAGATGATGGGTTGCCAGAGTGATAGAAGCTTAAACCCTAGTTTATGCGCTATTCCATGAGGGACCGATTGGATCCAAAAGTTTAATGCTATGGTTAGAATTTATTCTTAATACTTTTCTCGTAGTTGCAGATGCTTGCACGAGGGTTAATCATAAGTAGGAGGTTTGTTCAAGTAAGAACAACACCTAAGCACCGGTCCACCCACATATCAAATTATCAAAGTAGCGAACACAAATCGATCCAACATGATGAAAGTGACTAGATGAAATTCCCGTGTACCCTCAAGAATGCTTTGCTTATCATAAGAGACCGTTTTGGCCTGTCCTTTGCCTCAAAAGGATTGGGCTACCTTTCTGCACTTTTTTTACTACTATCGTTACTTGCTCGCTACAAATTACCTTGCTATCAAACTACTCCGCTACTTACATTTTCAGCACTTGCAAACATTACCTTACTGAAAACTACTTGTCATTTCCTTCTGCTCCTCGTTGGGTTCAACACTCTTAATTACTTATTGAAAAGATCTACAGTTGATCCCCTATACTTGTGAGTCATAACACCTCCTAATCCAATTCCACTAGCATCACATTCAAGCTCCAAAGTCTTATTAAAATCAGGAAGTTGGAGTAAAGGAGCATGTGTCAACTTATCTTTCAATATCGTGAAGGCTTCTTCCTGTGCGGTACCCTAAACAAAAGGCACATCCTTCTTTGTAAGCTCATTGAGAGGTGCAGCAATGGTGCTGAAATCTCTGACAAAACGCATATAGAAACCAGCGAGGCCAAGGAAACTCCTCACTTGTGTGATAGTTTTTGGCTGCGGCCAACTCTCAATAGCTTCAATCTTGGCTTTATCAACTTCAATTCCCTGTGGAGTAACAACATAGCCAAGAAAATACACTTGGTCGGTGCAAAAGGTGCACTTCCCAAGGTTACAAACAAACATGCATCACATAGAGCAATAAAAACAACACGTAAATGTTCCTCCAAAGATCTGCTATAAATCAGTATATCATCAAAGTAAACCACCACAAATTGTCCAATGAAAGCACGTAAAACTTCGTTCATTAATCTCATGAAAGTACTAGGTGCATTAGTTAACCCAAAAGGCATGACTAACCACTCATATAGTCCAAACTTAGTTTTAAATGTTATTTTCCATTCATCTCCCATTTTCATATGAATTTGTTGGTATCCACTACGCAAATCAACTATGGAGAATATTTTAGAGCCACTCAACTCATCAAACATATCATCTAGCCTAGGAATAGGATGACGATAACGAATAGTGATATTATTAATGCCTCTACAATCAACACACATACGCGATGTACCATCCTTTTTCAGCACTAGAATAATAGGAACAACACAAGGACTGAGGGATTGGCGTATATGACTTTTGTCGAGCAGCTCCTATACTTGACGCATAATCTCCTTCGTCTCCTCTGGATTGGTACGGTATGGTGCAAGGTTGGGTAGCGATGCACCAGGAATTAACTCAATCTAATGCTCAATCCCTTGAATAGGTGGTAATCCCGGTGGCATGTCTTGTGGAAAGACGTCAGCAAACTCCTGCAAAATGTTACTAACAACAGGAGGCAAAGAGGAAGGCACATCCTCAAATGAAAATAATGCCTATTTGCACACAAAAGCATAGCAAACAGATTTGCTGAAATCTAGATCATCAATATCAGGTTTGGTGGCAAGTAAACATGCACTTCTCAATTTAATTTTAGAAGTAACACTAGATGGTTTATTATTAGGCTTCATTTGTTGCTTTATTAGCTCTATTAGTATCATCTTTCAAAATGGAATCAGGAGACAAAGGAAGCAAAGTAATATGTTTATCCTTATGAACAAGAGTATATTGATTGTTTCTACCATGGTGTACAGATTTTTTATCAAATTTCCATGGTCTACCAAGTAATAAGGAACATGCTTGCATGGGTACCATAATCATCATATGAAGAGATAGTAAAATGCACACGAACAATACGTGTTACCTTAACCTTGTCGCTGTTGTTGAACCATTGGATGTAGTAAGGATGTGGATGTGGTCTTGTGGTGAGAGATAGCTTCTCCACCATCTCCATGCTAGCCAAGTTGTTGCAGCTGCCTCCATCAATGATGACGCGAATAGGATGTTCCTTCTAAACTCCCTTTGTATAGAACAAATTATGCCTCTGATTTTTCTTAGCTTGTGTGACCACAAAACACGTTGAGCAATTAAACTTTCATATCTGTCAGCATCTTCATCAGCCATTTTGCGTCTCATGATCAGAATCATCTCCACCGTGTTCTTCACTTGTAATAAGAGTCAAAGTCTCCTTATAATAGTCACTTGCAGACTCAAACCCACCATCCTTAGTAGCAATCATAACACGCGGAGATTGGCATTCTCTCGCACAATGACCTCTACCCTTACAACAACGACAAATAATATCATGTGTGCGGCATGTTGATGCCATGGATGAAAAAGAGCTCGGTGCAGGCCCGGTAGGTGTAGCTTGGCAAATAGTGGTGGTAGTGCCTGCTTTCGTGTATTACGGCTGGAAGTGGCAGCTGACGGAGATGCCGGTGCAGCAGAACGTGTGGAAGTAGAAGATGCACGCGGTGTCCATGATGAAGGTCGACCTGCAGAAAAGTTAGTCTGCGCAATTGTCTGTCGATCCTGCACTTCATGTTCAGCTTTGCAAGCAAGACGGAATAAACGAGTGATATTGTTATACTCCTTATACTCTAAAATGGTCTGAATCTCTCTATTTAATCCAACCATAAAACATGCAATCATAGCTTCATTATCCTCAACAATACCACATCTAATCATGCTAGTTTGTAATTGTTGATAATACTCCTCTACATAATTTTTTCCTTGTCTCAAACGCTGCAGTTTTTGAAGTAATTCACATTGATAATATGATGGAACCCAACGAGTATGCATTGAAGTTTTCAAAGCAGCCCAAGTAGTATGGATATTATCATGATATAATCTACAATCTTCGACCACCAAATAGAAGAAAAACTAGTGAATTCACAAACAGCAGCAACACACGTCTATCCTCAGGATATTGTAAGCATGTGAAACATTTTTCAGTTTCTAACTGCCAAGTAAGATATACATCAGGAATGTATCTACCCTCAAACAATGGAATATTCAATTTTAGTTTACGAATATGGTCATAATCTCGTACCTGAGGTGCTGCTGCAGCCCTACCGTTGTGACTATAAGCATGAGGACGACCTGGTGGTGGTGGTGCTGGTGGTTGCACTTAGTTCTGATTTTGATCAACCTCATCCTCGTAATAGTCCTCCACCTCTGCAGTAGCAACAGGAGCTACAAAAGCATCAACAACAGTAGCAGCTGCACCAAAAGTTTGTCCTGGCTCAAAAGGAACACACTACACTCGCCCTGCTAGATCGCGACGTCGAGGTGGTTGTTGATGTTGTTGCAATGGTGCAGCAGACACGGTGGTGGTTATGGTAGACGTGCGAGTACTTCATTGAACTTGGCTTCCAACTTGGTGTCAATTGTCTTCTCAATGCCATCCAACTTATGCAGGAGATGGAACCGAACATCCTGATATGCACTTGATATATGTAGAAAAAATTTGTGGATTGTTTAAGCTTGCAGGTTTACTCGGAGATGAAGTTATGAAGAAGGTTTTCCATTTATCTTTGAAGGGAAAATCATTGGCATGGTATAGGCTATGTGATGATATTGGATCTTGAATTGGAATCATTTGAAATTGGAGTTCCATCAAAAAAATTATCCTATGCATCTAGTTCATCGTGATCGGAATTATATATATAATTTTTGGCCTCGTGAAGGAGAAAGTATCACTCTAGCTTGGGGGAGGCTTAAGTCAATGTTATATTCATGCCCCAATCATGAGATCTCAAGAGAAATTATTATCCAGAACTTTTATGCTCGGCTTTCTCATAATGATCAAACCATGCTTGATACTTCTTGTGCTGGTTTTTTGATGATGAAGACTATTGAATTCCGGTGGGATCTTTTGGAAAGAATTAAACGCAACTCTCAAGATTGGGGACTCGATGAAGGTAAATAGTTAGGTATTAAACTTAAGTATGATTGTGTTAAATCTTTTATGTATACCGATGCTTTTCAAAAGTTTAGCACTAAATATGGACTTGACTTTGAGATAGTAGCCTCCTTTTGTGAATCATTTTCTACTCATGTTGATCTCCCTAAAGAGAAGTGGTTTAAATATCACCCACCTATTAAATAAGAAATTAAAGAACCGGTACCAGTTAAACAAGAAACTATACTTTATAATGTTGATCTAGTTGTTCCTTCTGCTTATATTGAGAAATCACCTTTCCCTGTTAGGATAAAGGAACATGTTAAAGTTTCAACTGTGGTTAACAAAAGCTATATTAGAACACCTAAACCTGATGAACAAATTAAAGTAGAACCTAGTGATGTCTACTACACAACCTTCTTCTTGTAGATGTTGTTGGGCCTCCAAGTGCAGAGGTTTATAGGACAGTCGAAAATTTCCCTCAAGTGGATGACCTAAGGTTTATCAATCCGTGGGAGGCGTAGGATGAAGATGGTCTCTCTCAAGCAACCCTGCAACCAAATAACAAAGAGTCTCTTGTGTCCCCAACACACCCAATACAATGGTAAATTGTATAGGTGCACTAGTTCGGCGAAGAGATGGTGGTACAAGTGCAATATGGATAGTAGATATAGGTTTTTGTAATCTGAAAATATAAAAATAGCAAGGTGACTAATGATAAAAGTGAGCATAAATGGTATTGCAATGCTAGGAAACAAGGCCTAGGGTTCATACTTTCACTAGTGCAAGTTCTCTCAACAATAATAACATAATTGGATCATATAACTATCCCTCAACATGCAATAAAGAGTCACTCCAAAGCCACTAATAGCGGAGAACAAACGAAGAGATTGTGGTAGGGTACGAAACCACCTCAAAGTTATCCTTTCTGCTAGATCTATTCAAGAGTTCGTAGTAAAATAACACGAAGCTATTCTTTCCATTCAATCTATCATAGAGTTCATACTAGAATAACACCTTAAGACACAAATCAGCCAAAACCCTAATGTCACCTAGATACTCCAATGTCACCTAGATACTCCAATGTCACCTCAAGTATCCATGGGCATGATTATACGATATGCATCACACAATCTCAGATTCATCTATTCAACCAACACAAAGTACTTCAAAGAGTGCCCCAAAGTTTCTACCGGAGAGTCAAGACGAAAACGTGTGCCAACCCCTATGGATAAGTTCACATGGTGAACCCGCAAGTTGATCACCAAAACATACATCAAGTAGATCACGTGAATATCCACTTGTCACCACAGATAAGCACGACAAGACATACATCAAGTGTTCTCAAATCCTTAGAGACTCAATCCGATAAGATAACTTCAAGAGGAAAACTCAATTCATCACAAGAGAGTAGAGGGGGAGAAACATCATAAGATCCAACTATAATAGCAAAGCTCGCGATACATCAAGATCGTATCACCTCAAGAACACGAGAGAGAGAGAGAGAGAGAGAGATCAGACACATAGCTACTGGTACATACCCTCAGCCCCGAGGGTGAACTACTCCCTCCTCGTCATGGAGAGTGTCGGGATGATGAAGATGGCCACCTGTGATGGATTCCCCCTTCGGCAGGGTGCCAAAACGGGTTTTTGGTGGCTACAGAGGCTTGTGGCGACAGAACTCCTGATCTATTGTTCGCTTCGATGTTTTTAGGGTATATGGGAATATATAGGCAAAAGAAGTCGGTCGATGGAGTCATGAGGGGCCCACGAGAGTGGAGGGCGCACCCCCCTATCTCGTGGCCTCCTCGAAGCTTCCCTAGCTTGCACTCCATGTTCCCTGGATTGCTTCTGTTCCAAAAATAACTTTTCCGAAGGTTTCATTCCATTTGGACTCCGTTTGATATTCCTTTTCTTCGAAACACTGAAATAGGCAAGAAAACAGCAATATGGGTTGGGCCTCCGGTTAGTAGGTTAGTCCCAAAAATGATATAAATGTGTAAAGTAAAGCACACAAACATCCAAAACGGGTAATATAATAGCATGGAACAATCAAAAATTGTAGATGCGTTGGAGATGTATCAAGCATCCCCAAGCTTAATTCATGCTCGTCCTCGAGTAGGTAAATGATAAAAATAGAATATTTGATGTGGAATGCTACCTAGCATAATTCTCAATGTAATTTTCTTTATTGTGGCATGAATGTTCAGATCCAAATGATTCAAAATAAAAGTTCATATTGACATAGAAATAGTAATACTTCAAGCATACTAATCAAAGCAATCATGTCTTCTCAAAATAACATGGCTAAAGAAAGTTCATCCCTACAAAATCATATAGTTAGGCTATGTTTCATTTTCATCACACAAAATACTCCCATCAAGAACAACCCCAATTTCAGCCAAGCAATTGGTTCATACTTTTTAACGCGCTTCAGCCTTTTTCAACTCTCACGCAATACATGAGCGTGAGCCATAGATATAGCACTATGGATGGAATAGAATATGATGATGGAGGTTGTGTGGAGAAGACAAAAAGGAGAAAGTCTCACATTGATGAGGCTAATCAACGGGCTAGGGAGATGCCCATCAATTGATGTCAATGCAAGGAGTAGGGATTGCCATGCAACGGATGTACTAGAGCTATAAATGTATGAAAGCTCAACAAAAGAAACTAAGTGGGTGTGTATCCAACTCGCTTGCTCACGAAGACCTAGGGCATTTTGAGGAAGCCAATCGTAGGAATATACTAGCCAAGTTCTATAATGAAAAATTCCCACTAGTATATGAAAGTGACAACATATGAGACTCTATATATGAAGAACATGGTGCTACTTTGAAGCACAAGTGTGGAAAAAGAGATAGTAACATTGCCCCCTTTTTAATTTATATTTTTTTTGGGCCTTTCTTTTTTTTCTTTTTGGCCCTTCCTTTTTTCTTTTTCTTTTTTTTCTTTGGCCTTTCTTTTTTTTGGCCTTTTTTTATTTGGGGACAATGCTCTAATAATGATGATCATCACACTTTTATTGATTTACAACTCATGAATTACAACTCATGAATTACAACTCAAAACTAGAACTAGATATGACTCTATATGAATGCCTCCGACGGTGTACCGGGATGGGCAATGAATCAAGAGTGACATGTATGAAAATTTATGCATGGTGGCTTTGCCACAAATACGATGTCAACTACATGATCATGCAAGGCAATATGACAATGATGATGCGTGTCATGATGATGAACGGAACGGTGGAAAGTTGCATGGCAATATATCTCGGAATGGCTAAGGAAATGCCATAATAGGTAGGTATGGTGGCTATTTTAAGGAAGATATAAGGAGGTTTATGTGTGATAGAGCGTATTGTATCACGGGGTTTGGATGCACCGGTGAAGTTTGCACCAACTCTCAAGGTGAGAAAGGGCAATGCACGGTACCGAAGAGGCTAGCAATGATAGAAAGGTAAAAGTGCATATAATCCATGGACTCACATTAGTCATAAAGAACTCATATACTTATTGCAAAAGTTTTATTAGCCCTCGAAGCAAAGTACTACTACGCATGCTCCTAGGGGGGAGGTTGGTAGGAGTTAACCATCGCGCGCCCCGACCTCCACTCAAGGGAAGGCAATCAAAAGAGCACCCTATGCAATAAATTTGTCACACAAACTTTTACCATACGTGCATGCTACGGGACTTGCCAACTTCAACACAAGTATTCCTTAAATTCAAAATCACCCAACTAGCATGACTCTAATATCACTACCTCCATATCTCAAAACAATTATCAAGTATCAAATTAATCATAGCATCCAATTCACTTTCTATGATAGTTTTTATTATACCCAACTTGGATGCCCACCATTCTAGGACCAATTTTATAACCATAGAAAATACCTTGCTGTTCTAAGAGACTCTCAAAATGATATAAGTGAAGCATGAGAGACTAACAATTTCTACAAAATTAAGCCACCGCCGTGCTCTAAAAGATATAAGTGAAGCACTAGAGCAAAAACTATCTAGCTCAAAAGATATAAGTGAAGCACATAGAGTATTCTAATAAATTCCAATCAAGTGGGCTTCTCCCAAAAGGTGAGTACAGCAAGGATTATTGTGGAAAACTAAAAAGCAAATACTAATATCATACAAGACGCTCCAAGCAAAACACATATCATGTGGCGAATAAAAATATAGCTCCAAGTAAAGTTACCCATGGATGAAGACGAAAGAGAGGATGCCTTCCGGGGCATCCCCAAGCTTAGGCTCTTGGTTGTCCTTTAATATTAACTTGGGGTGCCTTGGGCATACCCAAGCTTAGGCTCTTGCCACTCCTTATTCCATAGTCCATCGAATCTTTACCCAAAACTTGAAAACTTCACAACACGAAACTCAACAGAAAACTCGTAAGCTCCGTTAGTATAAGAAAATAAATCCACCACTTAGGTACTGTTGTGAACTCATTCTAAATTCATATTGGTGTAACATCTAGTGTATTCCAACTTGTCTATGGTTCATACCGTCTGATACTACTCATGGATTCATCAAAATAAGCAAACAACACATAGAAAACAGAATCTGTCAAAAAGAGAACAGTTTGTAGTAATCTGTATCAAACGTATACTTCTGGAACTCCAAAAATCCTACCAAATTAGGAAGTCCTACAAAATTTGTGTAAAAATACAGATCAAAAATAATCAGATCAGAAGCACGTTTCTGTGAATTATCAAAACTAATTTACTGGGTGAAAAAGTTTCTGATTTTCAGCAGGATCAACACAACTATAACCGTAAGCTATCCTAAAGGTCTTACTTGGCACTTTATTGAAACAAAAGCTATAAAACATGATTACTACAGTAGCATAATCATGCGGACACACAAAAACAGTAAGGTTAAATATTGGGTTGTCTCCCAACAAGCGCTTTTCTTTAATGCCTTTCTTGCTAGGCATGATGATGACAATGATGCTCACATAAAAGATAAGGATTGAAAAAAAAGGGGAGCATCATGAAGCATATGACTAGCACATTTAAATCTAACCCACTTCCTATGCATAGGGATTTTGTGAGCAAACAACTTATGGGAACAATAATCAACTAGCATAGGAAGGCAAAACAAGCATAGCTTCAAGATTTTCAACACATAGAGAGGAAACTTGATATTATTGCAATTCCTACAAGCATATGTTCCTCCCTCATAATAATTTTCAGTAGCATCATGAATGAATTCAACAATATAACCAGCACCTAAAGCATTCTTTTCATGATCTACAAGCATCGAAAATTTACTACTCTCCACATAAGCAAAATTCTTCTTATTCGGAATAGTGGAAGTATCATAAGAGAATTGAATACTATAAATTGTTTCCACATTAAAAGTGTAATGTTCAGAAAAAAGGTAATCATAATCATGACAAGTTTTATAAATATAATCATCACTACTTTTTATAGCATAAGTTTTATCACAATAATCATCATAAGTAGCAACTTTGTTCTCATCATAATCGATTGAAACCTCTTCCAAGATAGTGGAATCATCACTAAATAAAGTTGACACTCTTATAAATCCACTTTCATATTCATCACAATAAAATTCAACATCCTCCAAAATAGTGGGATCACTACTTCCTAAAGTTGACACTCTTCCAAACCCACTTTCATCAATATAATCATCATAGGTAAGAGGCATGCTATCATCATAACAACTTTGCATATCAAAACTTGGGAGGCTAAAAATATAATCTTCATTAAACGTAGCATCCCCAAGCTTGGGACAAACATTAATTTCAGCAAATATATTCTCAAATATTTCATCCTCAGCAAACATAGCTTCCCCAAGCTTGGGCCTTTTCATATCATAAGCATAATCACTCTCATCATTAATAGTATGGATAGCACCAATAGTATAGCAATTATCATCATCACAATGAGTAGTAGGAGCAACATCATTTGGGAGAGATACCTTTTTACCTTTGTTGCTCCTTCTTTTCTTTTTCTTCTTCACATTATGTGTGGGTTCAACCTTCTTCTTCGAGCTCCTTATAGATGAGATTGGTTGAATAGAAAGCTCCTCCTTGTTACCTGATTCATCATAAGAAATAATAGGAGGATATTGGGAAGTCTCTTCCCTTTCATTAGTATTCTCTTCATCTTCTATTTGTTTTCTTTTCTTTAGGTAATTGGCAATATAAGGATTTTTAATGCAATTCACTGCACAATACAAATAAATTTCTTCTAGATCAATATCAAGAAAATTCTCAAGATTAAATTATGGAATATGCTTAGTTGCATGTTTCAATTCTTCATAACCCAAAAGCAAACTAAGTTCATGATGATGTGTAAGGGAAATCAAAACATCACAATTTTTGGACATGATACGATCATGAAACAATTTGCATCGGAGATTTAAATGACCATGTTCATTGCAAAGTTCACAAGTACGGCGGAGATATTTTAAATTTTCAGCACTAACATTAAGCCTTTCTTGCAACCATTTGGTTTCTAAATGCTTATGCCTCTTGCAATATCTGTTTCCCCTATTTGGTGTGTACTTGCAAATCCAATGCTCTCCACAAAAATCGACATGTTTATAGGAAACATTTTCATCATAACTAGTGCAATCATCATTAAAAGTGCAATCATCAGTAGTCCTATGGATATTAAAAGAGTTCATACTAACAACATTTCAATCATGCTCATCATTCAAAGATTTAGTACCAAGCATTTTAATGCATTCTTCTTCTAGCAAATGAGCACAATTTTCCTTTCCATCATACTCACGAATGATATTAAAAAGATGAAGCGTATGAGACAAACTCAATTCCATTTTTTGTAGTTTTATTTTATAGACTAAACTAGTGATAAAACAAGAAACAAAAAGATGATATACCTTCAAGCACTCACCTCCCCGGCAACGGCGCCAGAAAAGAGCTTGATGTCTACTACACAACCTTTTTCGTGTAGATGTTGTTGGGCCTCCAAGTGCAGAGGTTTGTAGGACAGTAGCAAATTTCCCTCAAGTGGATGACCTAAGGTTTATCAATCTGTGGGAGGCGTAGGATGAAGATGGTCTCTCTCAAGCAACCCTGCAACCAAATAACAAAGAGTCTCTTGTGTCCCCAACACACCCAATACAATGGTAAGTTGTATAGGTGCACTAGTTCGGCGAAGAGATGGTGGTACAAGTGCAATATGGATAGTAGATATAGGTTTTTGTAATCTGAAAAATATAAAAACAGCAAGGTGACTAATGATAAAAGTGAGCATAAACGATATTGCAATGCTAGGAAACAAGGCCTAGGGTTCATACTTTCACTAGTGCAAGTTCTCTCAACAATAATAACATAATTGGATCATATAACTATCCCTCAACATGCAATAAAGAGTCACTCCAAAGCCACTAATAGCGGAGAACAAATGAAGAGATTATGGTAGGGTACGAAACCACCTCAAAGTTATCCTTTCTGCTCGATCTATTCAAGAGTCCATAGTAAAATAACACGAAGC